>NC_092817.1:60063626-60363626 GCF_023375885.2 Dermacentor andersoni | reverse complement strand
CTCCTGTCGCCCCAGCCTCCTTCACTTCCCCATTGGCCAATCTGTGTCACGTGGAAGCATGCGCCGTGCTTTTGTATATTTTTTCTCTCCAGTGCGCTCCGACCGCCATTGTTGGCCCTGCGCGACGAAAGTACGTGCAAAAGGACTGATCGAGTGTGTTAGCGGAACAAATCGAGTGTGTCAAGGAGGAGAACTTAATTGTGATGTCGTGCTGTTGTGCCTTCGGTTGCCGCAACAGACACAGCGACGGCAAAAGGCTTCTTTCTTTACCATCAGGCGAGCGCAACGCACAAAGAAGAAAAGTGTTTATACATAGGATCGGGCGGGCTGACTTTGAGGAAGTAGCAAAAAACCCATGGCTTTGTGAAGTGCCACGGTTCCTCACAACCTCTTCTTCTGAGCCTAGTTCATGCCTGCCGCTTCGAAAAAGTGTATGTGTTTATGCTGTGCGTGCTTTTAGCGCGTTTAAGTTGACTTTTTTTCGAATGTGCTCTCTTTATTTCATCTAGTTTCATCTTGCGCCAAAAGTGTACGCATCTGCAACTGGCCTGTGACATAAAACCGACTTTATTCATGCTATGTCTTGAGCTCCACCAGAAGTTAGCACATTCTCGATGCTTTTGCAAGGCTCACTGCAGTCGTTTAGCTTCAAATGTACGGCCACATGTATTGGGCGTAGCGGACAGCTCCCGATAACTTTATTTAAGTCACCTGGGGATGCTTAACCTGCACTTTGATTGTAGTTGTACGTGGGCCGATAAATTCCACGTTGACGTTTCGTAATTCTCGCGTGGGTGTGGTAGCGCAGCGCCAGTAGTTGGTGCCTCTGCATGATCGTATTGCTTTAGTAGATTTTATTTACTAGTTGTAACAACGTGTCATTATTTCGTATTATTGACGGCGCCTCCAGGGCACCAAAGTGGCACTTGTAATGTCACTTGCTCTCCAGAGGCCTCTGTTAGTTGTTACATATGCCCTCCTGGAGCATCATTTGCAAAAAAAAAAAAATCTATTGTCGCGATTACCAAAGCACCCCACAACGAAAAAAGCGCCCCGCGACTGCTGCAACATACCGCACCCATGTGAGGAGAATCACGGAACACCAACGAGGAATCTCTGCACGGGCCTCTTGCATTTCGCCTCCATCCCAGCTGCTGCCGGACACGTCCTCAATATTGAAGGCATGAGCAGTGGCTACTCGCACGTTTTGTGTGCAGGATTATAATGGCCGAGAAAGGCCGCAAAGGACTGCAGGCCCGCTGATAAGGATTAACATTTTTACTGCTTAACGTTAAGATTTTTATGCGTCCGATTAAGTAAATGGGTATCGCATGCATCATAGGCACTGTATGTGAACCTACGCAACCACGTACACATACTTTCACGCTGTCAAAACCTGAAACTCTGGTAATTACGCACGTGTCTGAGCACACCGCGTGCATGCGTCCTGTTTCAGCAACACAAACTCTCAACGTGCGCGTGCTTTACACCTCAAATAATGGCCCATTTCTCTATTTTTTTCCGCAATTCCAACACGACATTCTTAAGGCCAGTTACCGACTGACGAAGCAAGATCTGGATTGAAGAAACTGCTCCGCAGGGCTCGAACGAATTTCTCCGTGGATTTCCTCTGATAGCGTGTTAGCCGTCGCCTGCTACAGCACGGTCAGCATGGGCGGCGCCACCGTTGAGGCCGCGCTGAGCAGAGGAGGAGGGAAGTGGTTGGCGCTACTTTTGGAGATTGAGTGACAATGTGGTGCCCTCTTTAGGCCGAGAGCACAAGTTCTCACAGCGCCACCATGGCCTTCGAGATCGGGCGGCACACATTGTAGCCCCTTCTCAGAGGCCATGGTGCTACTTTTCTACTCGTAACAAGCGAAGATTTAGCTGCGTATTGCAAGTTACAGAAAAACTTATTACTGAAAAAAATGTATTGCATTTCAATATTTCAAAAAGGCTGAGGAGCTGTGTCCACTAATTGAAGGTCACGCGATAGGGCATCCTATTTTCTGTCATGCTTTTGCCGCGCGAGGGCACCAAAGCTAATATTTTGCAATTTGTTACGACGAATTAAAAATATAAATCCAAACTTAATGAGGAAAACTGCTCGTTTTAGTCAATAGCAGGCAATGTTTCCATCAGTGGGACTATCTCGATTCACATTCTGAATGATTGTCTGTCCCTTTAAAGCATCTTGCAAAAGTTAGTAACCATTTACCGACACGTTCTGTGACATTGCGCACCGAGCCCGTGACAGTACGCAGGATCTCAAGCCCTTGCTTCACTCTGGGGTCCACCATCACCGGCTGGGCTTCTGGCTTGAGGTACTGCTTGAGCCGCGCTGTGCCCATTTTGAGAGCCTCACCAGTCACCATGGCACCCTTGGTCAAACCCTTGGACAGTGCCTCCGAGCCTGGAGAGAGGGAACAAGATGGCAACAGAGGCGCTAAATTGCAGCAGATACTACATTGGGCAAACTGGTAGGTGCATTAACATTCGCTTGCATGAGCATGAACATTCTCTGGGGGTTGCTGGAGGGTCGAACTTGGCTATTCACTGCCGCAGTTGCTTGGGCTGTGGTCCTTTGTTTTGAAAGACAGATTATAGGAAGAAAAAATGGCCAGCTGGAAAGAGATTGTAGAGACAGTGGCCATGCAACGCTTTAAGGATGGTGACTGTGCTAGCTCGCCGTCAGTTGCGGTTTTTCAGAAAGAACTTTTGTTTTTTTCAATGTGATACACACGTGTTCAGTGCCTCAGCAGTCTGTCAGCCTTTTCTTAGTACATACTTATATTACACCCCTGTTTAATGTCGCTCCGTATATTTTATTAGTTTTTATGTTGCTCTTTGGGTACACATGTGTGTCTGATCTGTATAAGCTTGGTGTTCATTTCATTACATCATCAGTTGTCAGTACCGCTTCGTGTCATCCCTTTCTTCAAGTCTTGTTTTGCTTGCGGTAACTTCCCAAAATCAGGAAACACCAACTGGCCTACACCCACACTCTGCTATGCACAGGTAAGAATGAGCCGCAGTGTTTGATAATGTGCTGAAACAGCACAAAATGGGTTTTTGGGCTTGTTGGCACTGCAGTGCTAAAACGCTGCCAAAAGAGTGCAAAACCGCAGGCACAAGGAAAGAGCTGGACACCACGGTGCTGCGGTGTCCAGAGTGCTCTGTTGGCACTATGGTCTTGGTGCATCTTTTGTGCATTTACTTTTAGCAATGTTGAAGCACCGCACAATTCCCAGAAGAAGTACTATAAAACAAAGTTGTAAACAATCATAATTACCATGGAGGAAGAAAATGACTACTGTCACATGACGATTCTGAAGCGTCACCATTAAATATATAATGGAGGGAGATGGGCCCTACCTTGTCGGTAATTTCTAGATGTAGAGCGCTTTGAGAGTATGGGAGATAGAGTAGAGAGCAGGTGGTAAGTGCCAACCATGACAAAGGTGTCACTAAAAGCTAGCTTGAACCAAACAATGCCTTGAAAGGTACAGCAACCATGCAGCCCCTATTTCCTAAGAGACAACATGCAGATGCTACCTGAAGGAGAGGAGGGGAGATGTCAGAGGTCTTGCCAAGGCTATTTGCCTGATGTCATAATCCCTCCTAGTCTTTTTTCTTCCTTGATGCCCATTACCATAAACAAAGGCTACTGACAAATAGCACTCCCATTTTAAACCAAAGCTTAACAGACAATTTGACAGAGCTGTTGGTACAACCCCAAGGTAACAAGCAGTGCGAAATCAACGACAACACAGGATCAACAAAACATGAGCGTTAACTTAAGCTGATTGACATCAAAAACACACACACACACACACACACACACACACACACACACAGTACTTGCAGTGAAAATATTTGTGAAAATGCAAATTTCATTAGGTTGAGGTTTCCGGGTATCAGGAACAGGTGTCTAGAAAAGTCCTGGTGAATAACACCTCGTCATTAAGCATTTATAAACAGAATCCCACAAGAAAAACTACAAATTATTATGAAATTATGGCATCAATAGCACTGATGCTTGCAGCACAGGTTGTGGCAAAAGCAATGCTTCAACATGAAGTGGACATACTACTAGCAGCCACAGTCACATGCTGCCATGTGTATGCTTGTATGATTGTCCCAGCATGCCAAAGCTAGGCTACCATGTTGTTTGCTTACAACTGTGCAGTGATCACCCAAGACCGGGGCCACCATGTTGTTTGAAATAACGACAATGCCGCTGAGACTAGACACATTTCATTTTGTCATCACTGAGGCACTAAGCTGACTTCCACTTGGTGTTCTCCTGTTCTGACTGGCCAATAGTGTCTCCATATCTATGAGCATCAATGGAGAGCATCCAGGGAAATTTCTTTACTGACATGAAGGACAGTGAAATGGTGTTCCATCCGCTCAATAGTTCATGCTTTTTGACACTCGCTGGCAACATTTCCATGCAAAAAGAATTGTGCAAATGATGCATTTAATGTTAGGCTGTCTTTTGCTTGTCACAGAGGCTCAACTTATAAGCATGCAATGTGTGTGGACTTTAGTAAACTTCAGAAAAACATATATTGTGTTCCAGCTTAAGAGTAGTGCAAAATAAGACACTGACCTGAAGGACAAGATAGGCAGTTGAATTAGAATTAAGCTTGAATCATGAGTTCACTAGCACAACGGCATGTATGCAGTCAATACATTGGGTTGAACTAGGCTAAAGTTAGGAAAAAAGAAGTTAGTTGCATACTGCGGATTTTGCTAAATTGAGTTTCCATTATACTGAGCTTCAACTGTATATGTCACATTAGAAGAGTGGCTAAAAGCACTTTTTCGTCATTCAAAAAATTATAACTTTAGGAAGACACACGTTTAGAGCAGTATGACAAGTGGGTAATCAAAACTAAGGTGGGCCGAGGCACACACCTGCTACTATGCTCTCAGACACCTGCTGGCTGAAGGAGGCAGACCGACGGAACCGGCTCATCACAGAATCTGGGAGACCGCTCAGGTCTGTCAGGGCCTCCATCTTCATGGCAGTCAGCTCTTCCATGAGAGACTCAAAAAGCGAAATCATCTCGTATGGCAGGTCAGCAGGAAGCAGGACTCCCACAAAAGCCCCTGTACAGAAGCCAATGGACGAAAACTATTTTATATGCACTCTCTACTCCTTGAATAGTCAGTTGCAACAAAAGTACAAGTCAAAATCAAGTTATAGTGTAAAGAAAGATAAGTTAAACAATAACGCTACACAGCAGGGGCAGCACCAGGGGGGGCACAGGGGGCGGGGACAAATTTCCGCCCCCCCCCCCCTTGCTCCACTGCCCCAAGAGTGCCGAAAAGCTGACCCAAGGTAGGTGGTATGAAACAAAATGTCAATTTCGATTTCTTATAATTTGGAGGCAGATGTATGAAAGCAGCGCCGCTTACAAAGGACGGCCTTGTTTAAGCACAATAATTTATTACAGAAAACTTCTGATCACAAGCAATTACCCTCGCACTTGTGATAGAATAGGCGCTTGAAATACAGTGCGAACTGTCACAATAAGATAAAAATGGTTTCAACGGTTCTAAATAGACTTAAAAATGGGCTACACTTCTTCGTTCTTCAGTCTGCTTGCGTGAACCGGCAAGTTCTTGCCTCGAATGTAATAGCCTCAGCCACAAAATCGCAAGTGGGGTCAAACGAGTTCAGAGGCCATGACCCATTCCAAGCCGCAGTTTTTCTCACAGAAAATCGTTGGGACAACGCTGCCTACTCTCAAAAAGACCTGGTGTGCCAACCACCCTTGCAGGACACCACCAGTTACAGTCGGCCATCTGTTCCGCGAACCTAATTGCCTGTCGGTTAAGACGCGCGCCAAACGTCAACACATTCGGGAGTGTTACGGCTCAAAGTGGCGTTTGGGCCAGGAATCCAACAAGCCCATCAACAAGTATGTCTGGTAGTAGGAAGGTAGGAAAAATTATGCACAACCCACACACTGTGGGAATCAATGTAAGCGAAGTTTTCTGTGCTGTTTGCTTTGATTGATGATAATTAACGGTGATCTTGACGGTAAATGTTTCATTTCTTCAACGTTCAGTCCAACGCGAGAGTGCCGAGTTGACGCTAAACATTACGTTGCGTGCACCCCTGCTGTTTGTCTGTGTAGTATATGAAACACACAGGGAGAGGTGTTTGCCTGAGGCATTGTTGTGGGTCATATTTTATAGGTAGTGACTACAGTGACAGGGCCCAGTACTTTAACATCAGCACTACAGTGACGGAGCCCATCACTTTAACAACAACACTGTAGCGACGGGGCCATCACTATAACGATGTCGGTATTAGGGGCGAGCATAGAGTTTCATACAACTATGGGGGCGAGGACTTACGGAGTCACCATCTGCATAGGTTTGTCTATCAGCGTTAAATAAAGATACTATGCAGGAGCCCTCTTGGACATTTTTGCAAGTACTCTCGAAATGACAGAAGTATTTTACATTTAAAATAATAATCTTGAACAAACAGAAAGCACATAATGGTTTACAGACGCTATCTCCTTATTTACTATGTGCAGTAAGCTGGGACACTGCGCGCAGTCGCCGCAATAGATTCCCCCAAACCAGTTTCTTGCGTGAAAGGTAGGCAATCACAGAGAAAACTACGTGAAATATGTTCTTATGGTGAGCTGTCTGTGTAACCAAATGGAGCAAAGCAGAATGAAGCTTCAATGCAGCGATCGCACGGGTTCGCAGTGACCGACTGTGCGTCTGCATGCATGTCCGCGAACAATGTTTCGGTTTTGCTACGAGCGCGTTTTCGCACCGTGCCGCGAGCTTTATGCCACAGTATATGAGCATTTGACAGTATGCAAGCAACCATTGTTACATGAACACTATCAGAGCTGTTAAAAAATAATTTCGTTATACCAAGGCTTCGACGACTACGGCAATTTGTGATGTGCCGTCAAGACGATTCAGTCTTTTCTTTTTCTTTTCTTCTAAAGTCTTGGAAGCTTCAACATAATTATTTCTCAAGTTGCACCGCACTGTATGTTTATCGGTCTTCTAAGCGAGCAAATCATTGTCTGGTGCTACACAAGCATAAGCATATGCCATGCCTTTTTTTTAATGTGCTTTTTACCATTTCCTTTCCATTCTAGTGAACTTTCTTTCTCTCCTTCTTTGTTATTATCATAGGTGTTACAGTGCATATGTAAAAGACTGTTGGACCCAATTGCTGCAGGCTAATGGATGGGTCCGGATACGCAAAATATAACAGACATTCGGTACAAGCCTAGGGGGATGAATACAGGGGATGAATGCAACACATTAGCACATTAAAAACAGAAAAAAAACATTCTTTAAGGCATGCATGAAAATTATTACCAGTTACATAAATTATCAAACCGCAAACAACAGAACGCCAAGCAAGAACACAGGCACAAAATCAGTGGTTTACAGCTAATAAATAGTGCTTTGCCGAAATTTTGTGTTTCTTATTTTGGAGGGTATGTTGTTACATGTCTTAACTCGAACAAATTCAAGCAGTCTTTTGCCATATACATTATGCAGGAGGCAGGTTGAGATTTCCAGAAGCAATACTTCTGGTAGCACGTGATGATGAAAAATATATGGACACAGGGAAAGGATGTTTACATTTCACAACACTGTTGACGTAGCTAGCTTTTTTATGCTCACGCGTAAGATCAAATGGCTATAGGTTTAGTTAATTGAACAGTGGCCTGCTGGGTGTATCAGTTCTCGAGTGTGTCATGATTCTCAATGCCCGCTTTTGTCTGATCAAATGGAGCATAACAGAATGAAGCTTCAATGCAGCCGGGCCCCGTCACCGCAGTGCAGATGTTAAAGTGCCGGGCCCCTGTCACTGTAGTCACTACCTATTTTTTATAACCTCCGAGAGGGTTGAGTATTGTCATTGCCTCACATGGCACATCGCATCATGGCAAAAGTATGAAACATTAATTATAGGGCTGTACATACCAAAACCACAATCGGATTATGAGGTACGCCATAGTGGCGGACTTCAGATTAATTTTGACATCATGGTGTTCTTTAACGTGGCCCTAAATCTAAGTGTATGAGCGTTTCTTATTCCGCCCCCGTCGAAATGCGGCTGCTGCAGTCGGAACGAGCAATGACATAGCCACAAAGCTACCGTGGCAGGCACAGAAGCGTTAATTTGATGTGCCGATGCTACCATGCTGTCACCTAGACTCTGCGGTGTGCTTTAATTAATGCAGCTCTTTTTCTGCACGCCCTGCATAAGTTGTCCGCTTGACATATTTTCAGGGTGTTTATTATTTAGAAATAACAGACACGTACTGTACTGCACCTAGAACTTAAATTTATCCTGTTTCCCGGTAACTGCTGTTGTGTCTATAGTAGTAGCGTTTCGTTGCCTTCTCACATCACCTTTTCCCTATCCCCCCCTCCCTTCCCTTTGAATGGGAACTGTGAGCGAAGAGTGGCAAGGCTGTTATTCACTCGTTTAGAGACTGTGTCTGTTCTGCTCTACCTCTGCTTCCTCTCTCCCCTCCTCTCTACCATTCTATCTACCCTCTGGACTTGCACGTTAGAAAGGTAAGCGCTGCACCTTCTACAATGCTTTTGCAGGGGGTCACGGATAATTACAGCTGCCAAGAGGTTAATGTGGCCCCGCCCAGGGAGTTCCAGAAGGTACTATGCACATTCAACACGGTGCAAAGGTCCAAGTGAGTTTCTCACGCCGTCTTCTCTGCCACACTCCTGTCATGTATACACATGCTCCGAACCACTCCCCGACACTGTGTGCCAGATGGCAGCAGCAGCAGTGGGAAAATCGAAGGGAGAGGAAAAGAAAGCTTCGCTTTAGAAGGGTTGAAAAGAGTAGAATGCTGGGCTAGTTGGTATTGTGACATGAGAGCCATATTGAAATACAACGCAACGGGATGGCACAACAGATAGGAAGATGAACACAGGCGCCTGTGTTCATCTTATACACGTCCCGCTGCGCTGTATTTCAAGATGGTTCTCATGTTAAAAGCGTTTATTTACATTATATACACGGGCTCCAGATATGGAAGCCCACTCCATGTAGGAGCATATTAAACGTCTGAATTCACATCAGCCTCTCTGAACGAAACGTCTCCGCTTTTTATCCCTTCGTATTCCTTAGGCGACTAGACTAGGGAATCCGACAACTGTATCGTGGCAAATCACAAACGTCGAATCGGTTGCAATATCCCACCCAGGATTTCACGCCGTTCCGCCGAGCTCTGCCTCTGATGGTATGAAATATGTGACCGTATAGCAACCTGAGAATCCAAGGTCGGTGCTATTCTTCAGTAGCCGTCGACTTGGGTCCCTTTCATCCATTAGTTCAGCTTGTCATCTTCAGGTAGAGGGTCTTTTCTTGACCCGTCAATGGTCTGTGTCAAAGCTGCGTTGACTTCTGGATAGGCGGTTGATGAATGGGGTGGGTTGCCTCTGGTATACGTCTAAGAAATGTTCTTTGCCATATTGAGATGTAACAGGAGCTTCAGTAGTGAGCGACGACAGCGCTGCAGCTACGACCGCCCCTGGGCGCACCATTCACGATGCGGCGCAGCCATTCTCTCATTGCACTGACCCCTTGTAGCCTTCCAGCTCACTGTAGTGGTGGCACCAATCACTTCAGCCAATTCGCTTGCAAGCAGTGCTCATGTCGCGGGAGGAAACGCCAGCCTGTCTCGCCACCGGAATAGGCTCCAACGTGTGGTCGACACCACAGGACCTTTGGGTTGCCTCAGGATGCCGCAGAAAAGGTGCATTGCCAACTTTCTTTCGTATACAAGCAAGCAGACCAAGCAACAATGCATCCACACCGAGCTTTCTGCTTCAACAATGGGAGATCCAGAGATGCTCCATGAACAAGAAAATCCTTCTTGGCGCTCCGTTTTGACTCCACTTGAAGAGACTGTGTACCATCACTCCCGACGATGCTTGTCCGTCCTTGTCGGTACAAATAGACAGTGCCACAGGCAGTGTACGTCCACTGCATGAACAACTGCCTCAATCTAGTCATCATGGATGTCTGCAAGCTGATAAAATTGGTGAGGAATTTTTACTCTCTTTTAGAATGCCTCTATGTCTTCCCGAGTGGTTCTGCAATTCACTCTCTGTATGTAGATGTGCAAAAAAAGGTTGTCTTTGCCAGTGATAGAGCTGCAGAGTCTCAGCGATACACGATGGGCCTGGTAGCAGCTTGCACAGCGGGAATGAAAAGCTTTCCTGCTATCCTATTATGTCTCGCTGAAGTCATCGCTACAAACAGCAGGTGGGCAACGGAAGCTGGGAGTCTGTTTGAGCAAATGAGCTTCTCATTTCTCTTCTATTTAAGCCTATTTACGAAGGTACTCAGCAGCCTTAAGGTTCTTTCGGACCTATTGCAATGTAGAGACTGCAATATAAGCCAGGCATGCCTCATGGCACGCACAGTCATTAACAAGTTCTCCGAAATGGCAAATTCACAGCACGCATTTGGCACTGTCTGGGCGCAAACCTGCAGTATTTCTGAGGAGAATGTGGTGTCCCAAAGAGAAAAGCAGAGAATAATGCACCTTCCGATTCATTTAGAGCAATATGTATTGAGCGAAGGACGGCCCATTGAAGAAGAGTCTCCAGATTCAAAGGAAACATTCAGAGTCAGAGTTTTTCTACCCAGTTTCGACCACCTGATTGTGGAGCTGACCAGCAGGCAGTTCACGGAGAATAATTATGTACTCTGCGGAGTCGGCACCCTCCACCCCCAGAGTGGGAATTTTATGGACATCTCCTTACTCAAGCTTTTCGCCGAGCAGTGTGCATGCGACATCAAAAGCGTTGTAGTTGACTGCAAGCTGGTAACGTAACTTCTTCAGCGCATCGAAGCCAAAAGGAAGTGGAAGATAGAGATACTGCTGCAATTGGCGACTGTCTTGGGAGAATATAAACTAGCCTTCCATGAACTTCCCAAGCTAGGTGTTATTGCCGTGACAATACCGGCATCGTCATCAACTTGTGAGCGCATGTTTTCGTGCCTTTGAAGATCGAAGACTTGTCTTCACAGCAAGATGACGAATAACCATCTGAGCGACCTAGCTGTGCCTGTGGTCGAGCGATCTCTTGCCAATAAGATAGATCTTCAATGTGTTGTCGACATGTTTGATGCTGCGCACAGTGATCGACGTATGCGTCTGCACTAGTACGCCGGTATAATTATAGCCCATTGTATCTCTGCGGCGCTTTGGCAGGGAAATTGTGCGGCATGCGCATAGGACTGATACCTATACCGGTATCGGAACACCCGCTTGACCATCGAATAAACTCTGGCTGTATTTTGTCTTGTACTGTCACAGCACAGGTGTTGGCATCTGCGGTTGTCACGAAACCTTCCTCTGTCCCTGTCATCACGTTGAAAGACACTCCATATAGGGTGCTGTACGAGGCCAAGCCTGTGGCCTAGCTTGTGTAGCGAATAGTGTGTAGTCAGAGAGCTATTATTTGCGTTTATGAAACATACTGTACTGTATGGCCAAATATGACACTGACTGAAATGCCTGTTGCATGCTTTATTTTTGCTGTCCTCTCCTCTCTCCTATTTGTTTTGTTATTCTTTTCCCATGTACCTTTTTGCTATTCTTGTTCCCATTTCCAACATTTAGAATCACTAGCTGGCGCCACAAGGGTTTAATCTATATGTAACCAAAGTTGGAATTGGTATACAGGTTGCTTAGAGGTGCTAGTTCTCTCGCCTGTTGTGAAATATACTCTTTTGAAGCTATATTGCGATCTAGTTAACTGATGCTATATTGCTGCTGCTGGGTATCTGTTCTCTTTTTCTATTTATTTAATGCTGTTTTTTATGTATGTGCTTGACCATGTATGATATAAATTTTTATTTTCTTAGCAGAAGCACTGCTGTGTAAATATGCTAAATATTAATTTATATTTTACTGCGATGCTGGAATACCTTATTCATACTGATGCGTTTAAAAGGCCTTCAGCTCAGTTAAACATAGTCAAAACACAACGTATATGTTACTTGCCTCCCTGCACCCCCCCCACCACCACCAAGGGAACTCGCCTGTCTTGGGTGCCCCTCCAGTCAAAAAATCCTGGCGCTGCCCCTGCTACACAGCTTGAACCAATAAAGATACTTGGGCTCTTATATAATTGGTGGCTACATTTACAATAGCCTTATATCTGTGCAAAGTCTCTATCAACACATACCAATGAGATATAGCATATCAAATGGGTGAATTTTCAAGTACATATATTTGAACATGAGGACTGAAAGTTGCCAATGAAAGAATATATACATACACAAAGCACCTTTAAAGTTTTCCTACAAGACTAGATGCAACTATAAATACACTTGATAAAGTTAATCAAAGCAGCTATCTAATAATTGGACGAATTTCTAAAACGTTTTTAAATGTTTTTCATGTGCCTTTTATGAATAAATGTTCTAATGCTGTATCCTACTTATATAATGCTATAAAACTGGTGAAGAACTTATAAGCTTATCTGGCCATAAGGATACTTGGAAGTAGGATCGATAAAAACACTAAAGACATGTAATGACTACAAAGTTTATGAAATCTGTTTGAATCGACAGAAATTATGCGATATTTAAATTTCTTTAATTGCAACTGAACGGTAGTTGGAGCAATAGTTAAATAATATCCTATTAGCTTGTTTATTGCAATAAGAAGCTGAAGACTAGTAGAATATCTGGTACACCAGTCAGAACCTATCTCTGTCAACAAAGGCTGAATGCAGGGTTAGTTGCAACATACTTGAAGAATTTTTCAGTGCTGCAGAGATGCAACTTGACAATGGAGATATGATGTGCATGAACAGAGAAAAAGCATTTTAACAGGTTTTACCTATTTAACGATCTAACATTAAATGTAAGAATTTGTGGTAAGGAAAGAATTGCAGGTGAACAGAACACACATACAAAAGAAAAACAGGACAAGATAAACTGCACAAACAGTTACCACAGAGCACATCTGGAATGCACATCTGGAATGCACATGGCGTGGGTGCCCAACTTGTGCTAACATTCAGTAGCACATGGTCACTGCGAGTCAAGTGAAACTTGAATCAAATCAATTGTCCTCCTGCTCAGCACAACCAAAAGAATGCTGACACAGTCTCCAGGCTGTTTCCATTGTCAAGTTACATTTTTTCAGCACTAAAGAATCCTTCACCTGTTTTGGTGATGCAGCAGTGCTTAAGAGGGCTAGGGAGCCATGCAAGATAGGCTAGCAATTTCTTACCAGCTTCTTTCAAAGGTGCATCAATGTTGGGAAAAAGATAGGCTCCATAGCCTGACCTCAGGGCCGGGGACTGCTTTGGAACCAAAGGGTAAATCCATGTGCCCACTTGTAGCCACGGAAGTGGGGCTTTATCCTCAGGAAATACGGCGTCCTGTTTGCCCGGCAACCGGTACACATGGAGATTCGTGGGCTCAGGTGGTGCCTCAACTCCTCCTCCACCAGAGATATAGAAAATCTGGAGTGGGCACGAATTGGGAACAAAGATAAAATAAAAATAAAATTTCGTGGGGCGTGGGGCGATCGCCTAACCACGTTCAGAGACCTCACCCAACACTACAGACTTGAAAGACGCACATTCCCGCCACCGCACGATAAATTGAACAGGAACGAGGCCGTAACATTACGCTTGCTACAGACACACACCTACCCTAGCCCCGCTATCTTACACCACTGCTATCCGAGTCTGTATCCAACAGACGCGTGTAAAGCATGCGGACACAGAGCAACGCTGCCACACATGCTCTGGGAGTGTGCCGGCAACAACGGTAATCAAAGCAGCTCCGTTGGCGACGCGTCCAGAATCGCGGCTGTTGCCAGAGTAGGAGAAGGCTCGAGCTCCGTTCTTCCCGACGCCGCCCCGGATGCGGGAGCCGCCGGGGACCTTCTCCGTAGGCGTCGCCGCCGCTGGGAGGCGGCTATCAGAAGTTCAGAGCTGGCAGACCAGCTCTGGGCCGTCCGGCAAGCCAAAGATGCCGCTCGAGTCCAAGAACTTCGAGCCGTCACCTGAGGCCACCACATCAAGAACTGCCGGACTATTCTTTACTAAAGTTTCTTCTTCTTCTTCTGACTAAATTGGTTGTGAGTAGCATATACTGTCAAAGCAAACTTGGCAAACCTGCAGGACTGGTAATTGCCTAGTTTTCTTGACTTGCGAGGCCCAACCTTGACAGTATATTTGCTACAAATACAAGTTTCCCCAGAATCAAGACAACAGTGGCCAAACAAAACACACAAGTGACCATAATTACACACAATTGGCTTAACAAATATACAGCGAAAAAGAGTGAGATCTAGTATCCTGCATTGCAAGATGCTACTAGCACAACGCCAAAGAGATCTCTCAAGGCTCATGTTTCCACCAAAACATTTGCTAGCTTAGTCCAGCCTGACACTGTTTCTAGGAAAGGTGGATAGAGATGCAATATTTCAAGATAGTTCACTTTTTTACATATTTATCATGCACAGTTCACATAACCCATAAATTATGATCACCTGTAATTAACACTGATTATATTGCCAAAAGTTATTTGCAAGTGCCCATTAATACAAAACAGGAAAGTTTGCTCTAAACTGGAGATACAGAATAATCCAATCAATAAGAGTAAATAAAACAAAGTTTTGTTATGACCACCTTGGCACCGGGAGCCCATGTATCAAAGCACATTGCTAAAAAGGGGTCATGGTGTGTAGTTAGCGCATAAATGAGCAAAGCCTACTTATGAAGCCATTGAATGTACCCTAAATCTTGGATCAGCTTTGATGGCTATGTCACCAGCAAACGTACAGCTCAAATTAGATGCAATGTTTACATCCACTTGTATGTGGTGAATTAATCAAGCTCATTTTCCTTTAAACATATGCACATTTGGCTATGTTTATGCAAAATCATCATAGTATTCCTCTTGTTAGGCGACATTAGCTGTTTACAGGGACACAAAAGGCAAAGATTATGCCAAGATAAGCAATCTAGTGCTTCAAAATGTTATTAATATGGGACATGGATATGGAACTGGGCCTTACCTCTTACATATTTCAAACCTCTTGCCTGCAATACTTGCACACTGTCTGCCAATTATTACAGAAAAAAAGAAAAACTTCAATCTAATGAACAATATGAATTTACTGAAGGGCGGCTCTAACTTTAACCTACCACTTCCAATGGTTAGCAAAGTTTTTGTTGTGATAGCAACTATATCGACACTCTAGGCGAAGTTTTGCCATCAGTATTGTTGTGATGTTTTGTATATGTTTAGATATAGTATGCCGCATGTTTATCCCTACCATATATGCAAGGTAGATGCTACAATATTCAATCGACATAGCTGCTCAGACAAGGTATTGTTGTCTTGGCTGTATTACTCCCGAGAATTTCCAAAGAATTCTTTTTGAATTGCAGTGCGCGACAATAGTAATTTCACATTTAACTTGCAGTGCACGCCTTTTATCTTAAATTTTCTCAGCCTATTGAAAATTCAAAACAATATTAGTGTTCACAATCTGATGATTGAGTATTAGGACTGGCACCACTCTTTACAGGCAGTGTAGTGGTACTTGTGCGATCCCTACATGGCGTGCTAAAGCTTTGAAGGGCGCCAGAAATTTTGGTGCACCAAGCATAGTTGGAACACAATCCGAGGGGTTCAAAGGCTGTACTAAACCTTGTTATTGTTTTGCTTGAACTCTATATTTTATTTTTATGTTTAGAGATTCGAAGTCTGGTAAATGTGTATTTGTCCAATCCAAACATTTCACACTATCTAGTACTACACCACCAGCTGTTCAAATGCTGACAGTCACTTGTAGAAGCCAATCTGACACTCAGCGAGCAATGTGCAATAGTTGCAAATTATGTGCAAATGCACGCACATAATCCGATCATATACACTTCGATCGGGGAAATACATGCCCTCTCTTGTTACACTTTTCATGGTGTGCTGTTGCACGCCAAGCATGGCAAGCTTCAGTTCACTGGACGTTTCCTTAATTAGTATCTAACCACGGTCAGCCACGGTCTTCAGTTTAAAGGCCCGCTTCATCCTACCTGAACACCAGAATCGATGCAGAAGAGCTCCTCTGCTTCCCTTCGCGGTGGGCGGGCTGTACCCGCACTCGTCGCCTCGTCGTAGGTCGGTGGCCTGTCGGCGTACAGAGGTGCTCCGCCGGCTGCTTCGATGGCCATGAGCCGAAACTCGACTTCGTCCTTGATGTGCTGCATCTTCCGCTGCATGGTGCGCGCCTTCTCCCACTCCGGACCATTGCAACCCGGACGCTCGCAGTTCAGGTTCAAGCCATTGGCCAACTTTTCTAGCCCCTTGTAGTACATCTCGATGGCAAGGGCGTTTTCGCCCTGTTCTTCGTAGCTGAGGCCTTGGGACACGTACAGGAAGGCCTCGTCATGGTTGGTCCGAAGGGTTTCCTGAAGCCCGCCGACTGCACTGCTAGGCGCCGCGTACTGTTGTGCCATGATAAGCGTTCGGTATGCTAGAGCCAAAAGAAAAGTGTTTATTAGTAAAATCTGACAATGCGTTTTCTTTGCTACGGAGGAATGGGCTCGGCGACAGGCTTTCAAAAACACATTCGTACGGCCTTGTGTCCAAAGGCCATGCCGACTCACCTGTACGGCTGATCGGCGCTTCCCCCGACTGCTATATATACAACGCTCTTTACAGAGCAGATTAAATCAGATAGCTCCGCTAATAGAATGCCGGGTGACATAGGGTCAAATTTTAGACTTCTCAGCTGATCGCGCGCCACGTGAGCAGCAAACATCAGCAAATGCGCGTCATTTCCCGAGCCGCCGTCGCCGCCCTCGACTTCAAACGTGGCCTCCGTGATGAGGGCGCGAGCGTTGTGCACAAACCTCCGTTAAAGGACGCATCGAACGTTCACAATGTAGAACACCTTTATCAGAATCAAGTTTAATGAAAAGAAAATGTAAAGTAGAGCTCATAAACGTGGGCAAAATGCTAGACCGTAATGAGCATAATATAACTGGTTGGCTAAAACAGGCCATTTCTCGCTGTACCGTTTCTAAGACAATTTCATTAACTATGCCTTAACCATTGTTATCATCATCTAGTGTGTAATCGGCTATGACAAACGCGGTTTCTTCTGGCGCTTTTTCTGGCGCTAAGCCTGGTGTAGGCATAATCACATGCAGACCACTTTTGAATACGACGATAACTGCTTGACAGCCCCTGCTATCGAACTTCTTTATTGCGATAGCAATTATGACCACTCCATCTAGGCAAACTGCCGCCGTCGGCGTCACCGTGATGTTCCGTGTAAATTCCAAGTCAGATAACACCGCGGCCGCACGCCGTATGCTGCAGGTGCGAGCGAAAGTTTGCCAGGGTGGGCCGAGGAGGATGGTGGCTCGCAAGGGAGCAAGGATGCGCGCCGTCTTCTCACGCGCGCAAGGGATGGGGCGGGGAGATATACGCGCGCTAGGAAACGGGCAGGTTAGTGCGCATCTCCACTTCTACTCCAGCTGAGCGCGGCCGCGCACGTCCTTGGAGGCAATCTTTGAGGCAATCTGCGGTGGGTTGGAAAGGCTACAGCGGATCCGAGATAGCTGACGGCTTCGTGAGCACACTGTGTTCTCGCTGAAACTAGCTGAACGAGACGCAGCACGAAGCGAAATTCTTCTGTCGCCGCTGCCGCTGTTCATCACGCCAGCGTTCTGACGGCGACTGTCCAGGGTGGTCGAGCGAGATGTGCAATTCATGTTTGCCTGTGTGCACGTGACAACGTGTTTGTTGATATAGCTAGTAAGCAAATGTTTACGGCAGTTTATGCAGCTGACGAAACGACTAACCTTACTTTTATAGCTGTCTAAGAATTTGCTATCGCAATCACTGCTTTGCCTTTCGGGTAAAACTATCGTCATAGTTACTTTAAATCTTATGTTTGTGCCATGTAGTCAAGGTTCTTTTTTCGACTACAGCACAAACGTTTCGACTAATTAACTGTAACCTGCATCCGAACGCTGACAACCTTTAACAAGTGAGCTTACTACCACAACAAGGTTTCCAGGAAAAAATCTCTGGCTAGTTTACTTTTACATAGACCAGGTCTTGTCACTGCATTCTGTACACACAATCTGACAAAGACAAAAACAAGTCCCCATCATATTGCTGGATGTATTTCACAATGAGCGTACTAACATTAAAGTCACTCAGAAGGCACCGAGCAAGCCTATTTCTGTTTAATACGACAGTATTTTTCATTCTCAAGGGGCACTGTTTTATTATCAATCAAAATAGAAAAAACCTAAATCGCGAGACAAAATCGACGCATGCTCTCGCCACGACAAATCAGTGCACCATGATCCCACTTTCGACATGAACGATTGCAGCGCTGGTGCTTGTAGTGACAACCCTTACATCCAATAGGCCATGCTAGAGGAGTAGGCAATTCTAGTATACTCTAATGAAGGAAAACCAGCCGATAAGGCAAACAGCATGGTTGAGATTCGGTCACTGCACTAAGTGTTTTTTTCATGAGTAACATCTTTTAAAAGCTATGTGGCTAGACAGATATTAGAAAGAAAAAAAGGAAGTCTTAATTACTGAAATGTGCTAAATTTTAATGACTAAACTCTGGCAGATTTCAATTGCAAAATTGAAGCCAAGGACTAGTAATGTCATTTCTCTTTAGCAGAAATCCTAAGACTAGTATCACCACTTAATTTTGAGATATGCAACCTTACAATGTGCTACAAAAGAAATTGCAACACCAGTTAAATTTCCAGAAGCACGCCTCTAGCAGTTCAAGGTGATCTTAACTGGACTATATGCCGAGGCATTTCTTTAGATTGTGGGGACATAAATTGGCTGGCAATGCACCGCTTTTTCAGCCTTGGCAAATACCGGCAACATACCAAATTTGCAGGCTTAGGCTAATTGACTCAGCTCATACATGCAGTGAAACTGTATTGGGGAATTCCGACAACCTTCACAAGTCGGGGATCTGTTTTGCCACTGCCAGAAATCTCCACATCAAAAATCTCCGCAGGATGTTTCTCCACATCCTACGCAATGCCTTTGCTATACCTGAACCTTTTCAAGTGCTTTGCTATATGCAAGCTTAGTACTTCTATATTTTCTGCTATATCTGATGCATGTGGCTGCATTCTGCACCAGTTGTACCAATACCCATGCCTGTCCACACATTCCAATGGTCTGGTAGGGTTACGTTGCTGGATGTTTTTAGCCCATCACAGATGTCTGCATCCGGCTGCAAGTTCTTACCAATGCCATGGCCATACAGCCGCTTTTGTACAGGCTGCATCGCTATATCTTCTTTAACAGACATTTGATCCAGACCAAGCCATCGGATTCCAAAAAGTTGCTGACCGCTTTGATCACCGCTAACCTTCATCACTGCTGCACGAGAGCCGTTGTAGAACTCCCCTTAACTACTTCGCTGTAAACATTTGTAACATACTCAGCAGTGCATGCATCAACCCAGAAGCAGCAAAACAAAAACAAGGAAAACTGGTGTTGGACTCTCTTTATTTCTGTGAGCTGATAACAAAGCTCAGATAGAAATTCCATTTTTTTTTTTAAGGAACCCTGCAAACATTGAACTGACAACAGCACAGCAGGCGGCAGTGTTGACCATGTTGGGCAACTGCAGCAGCCAAACAGGCATGGTACTTCTTTCTGCTATAGTATATTATTTTTCTTTTTTTAACGTGGGAACAGGGCACATTTGCTCTAACACAGCATTAAGCACACATCAATTCACCACTCCAGCACAGGGGAAAAAAAAAATGAAGCCAACACGAAGGGTCTGCAATCTTCTCATCACAAGCCCACCGCTACACAGAGAACAAAGGACAACGCAGTTAAGTAGGAAAACTCTACGGCACGCTGTGCAAGCCAAGTTTCTTGCAACGTCAACAAAAACATACCTGTTCTGGCAGTGCTTTACAACATGGCTAAAGAGCCTCAATGTGTTTCTCAAAGGTGCAACACTTTAACACACAGTATCTTCTCCTTCAACCACTGTGATTATATTTTTTTTACAGATGCGCTTGCACAAAAATCCAATAGCTTTCCGAAGAATGATGATAAAACATGACTCTGCGCACTACTTTGGCAGAAGCTGTAACAATGTAAATGATTCAAAACAATAAAAATAAATTAATCTGTTACAGAAAGCAATTAAAACAACTTCGCAGAATGCAACGTCCACTGGCCTGCACATGAGACATGAAATTTTCTTCATAAGCAGTAAATCACAGCCGACAACGTCCCCCTGCCCCCCTTTCTTCTGTCAATTATGGTAGTGAGAGGACGTCGCAGCACATCAATCCACATGCCCTTGCCTGTGGATTATTGAATCTGACGCTAATCTTGGGGGTGCTTACAATGGATAAGGATGGCAGAACAATGTGAGGAACAGTTTATGTCAAGTGTATAGTTCTCACAATATCTGAGCTCTAAACCTTCCTCAAATCCTGTAAAGATACAATTCACTGTCCTAGAAGTGCAGAACAGAGCCAATATATTACAACGCTCGCACCACAAGCATAGTGCACCAGTGATACCGCTGTACTGCTAAAAGAAAAAAAAGGATAAAAAGCCGCATCTCCACGAACATGAACAGCACTCTGCAAGTGCTTCATAAACCACGGCTCGTTGCAGTAGTCACTCTATCACTAAAACTTTGCAAACCCTGACTAGGCAACAACAGTGAGGTATTCACTTGACCCCAAAAAAAGAAGAAAAAAAAGAAGTTCATTTCAAGGCATTAAAATGCAAGCATGTGGGCATGCCAGTCAAAGCAAGTATGCCTGCAGAACATGCAGGCCCATGTGCTAAATGCCATGCAAGAATTCTTTTGGTTTGATGGGAGCGCTATGTGCACAACAGCTTATTTTCTGAACCTCGCACTCTCCCACCAAACCCAGATACAGTACATGAACAAGAGTCTTATCTCAGTCAGGAATTTTTGAGTAGGCCCGCAACTCTTGCTTGCAGTATTTTTCTATTAATTAGATAATCCACAGCAGCGAGCTACAAGGACAATTGTGCGCAGAATGCTGGATGAAAACTTTAGCACTGAATTTAGTCACTCTATCACTACAAATTAAATCCTCATAAGGCAAGCCCAAGATAAAACATGCAAATGCACTTCACTTCACAGTTTAGCCAGCTCATACATCACATTATGCAATATGGTATTTCTCTCTCTCTCTTTTTTTTACAGCAGTGGTTAACACTGTGCTGCTTTAGTGTGTGGCATGGTCCACTGTGATAAAAAACACATGAGAATACAGCCCCTGTAAAGAGCAGGCAGTAATTGACGTAACAATGCTGCACTCATGCATAAAATGCATGAGCCAGTCTTTGCTTGTGTTCTACCAGTGCCTCTAAATGAAATGGTATGGCTTAAAAACAGAGCACATTTTTAATTGAAGGCGCTCCTACTGTAATACACTAGCCATACATTCTTGTGTTCTTTTTCCCAGTGAACCACACTATGAGCAAACACTCGGGAACATTTTCAGTAACAGAGTAGCACATTCGGTCGTATCAGCTGACAATGCAGTTTCCTCGATGCTTGCAGAAAAATAGATCAGACAGGCACATACTAGTGCATCGAAAAACCAAAAGTCTTTAACAGGTCGAATTCACCAAGCAGTGCAAAAAGGTACGAGGTCAAGAATGACAGCAGAGGCACCACAATGCATACTAACACAGCAGCCCTCCTGTTCTCTCATACCTTTCTGTTCAGCAATATCTTCTCAATTTAAAGTTACACACCAAATAACCCAATGGTAATTTTTGCTGTCATTATATATGGTTTCAATGGGCAGTGAATGAAAAAAAAGAGCACACTATCAAGTAGGAAAGAAAATAGCTTCGATAAGTTCAATCCGAAGCCATGAGAATGGTACATTTCATGAAAACAGGTACACCAGCTACCGCAAATATCTTCCTTGCCTTAGTACTTCCTTCACACTATGAGTGCCACAAAACTAGATGTGTGATGGCTCACGGTGCTCAGATTTGATGCAGCAAAAAGCACGAATTGAGTGGATTGAACAAGATGTTTGGCCGCTGGCACAGGTAACTAGTTTGGTGCTGATTTCCATATCTTGTCCTGGGGATTCGCATTAAAACACAGCTGAGAAAACAACACAAGCCTCTAGCTGAAGGTGTAAAAAAATACGGCATGCTAGTCACATGCTACCAACAAGATTTACTTCGACACCTTGCACACGGATTCCAATGCTGTTTCACACACTGTCCTTCCTACACCACTCAAAACATGTATGGCAGCATCTACAAACAGCTAACATTTCTTCACACAAGGGCAATTAGGACCAACTGGAATTCATGTGCAAAGTCAGCAAGGTGCAGTTTTTGAAAACTTTCGTGTAATGCCCACAAGGTGAAGCATTTCTACAAGGCATCAATCGTGCAGTCATGATGCCAATATAATGAAGAGCCTGCGTCATAGAATCATGCCAGCCGCTACAACAATGTTCTGGCACTGTGCGATATTACCCAGTCCCAAGGCATTCGTTGCGATTTGGCAATGGTCAGTTTCAAAGCTGAGAGGAAACACACAAATAAACAAACAAACAGGGGGTGAGCTGAACACAAATAAGTTGACAGTTTGTAGAAGTATTGCTGGGGTGTGTGTGTGCGCACTGGGAGCATTCTTGCCATTCAGAAGGACTCCTTGTCCTGCCACCCCAATGGGGCATGTGGACCCTTGATGGCGTTGCTGCTGTTTCCGTTACTACTGCCCACTGGGGGATGGCCCACTGGCGTGGTAGCGCTGTCTTGGAACAGACTGTAGTTCCATGGGCGGGATATACCAGTAGGCTGCTGCTGTGTCCAAATGCTGTGTGACAGTGCTGTGCCCAGACTGGTCGGATTTAGCTGAAAGGAGGACAAGTACAAGCTTGTCACTACTAACATCTTTCTATAACTGCTGTTTCTGTGATTATGATTTCAATAATTGTATTAATACACTGTGCATATAACAATATAATGCAAAAAGTGACTTGTAAAAAAAAGAAATAAATATAAAGAAGAAACCCATGTAGAAACCGAATGTGCCGACAGGTAGGGTAAAAGGTCCTTCTGTGCCCGTGGAGCGTACTCCCAACATGCATAGCCATTCTCTAAGGTAATGCTAATATCTAAAAACTGCAACGAACGATGAGAAGGCAGTTCGTGCGTAAACACTAAACCTGCCTGTGCCTGTCGGCACATTTGTAAACAGTGAAGAGAGTCATCGCATACCAATGCCTGGGGGTCTGCCCTCACGAAGTCGTGCCCGCATGCAGTGCAGTATAGTTTAATAAGCAAATAACCTGGCTAGTGTCTGCTGGTTACCCCTTCGAAGTCATTGTGTCTGTGACGGAAGCCCTTTTTTGATAAACCAAGCAAGCCATGTTTGGGAAGGATACCGTACGGGAGAAGAACCCGGTTAAACCTGTTGTGGTTCCGTATTTTCACAAGGTGGCCCACCACGTGAAGAAAGTGGCTAACCGACATGGTATGCCTGTGGTGCTCTCTGCTCCAAAGAAGCTCGCCCAGCCGTGCTCACGCATTTCGCGTGATGGAAATCCGAGCTGATGCAGAAAAAAGCATGCCAAGCAGTTAACATGTTAACTGCTGTACGCGGGTCGTGTACGAGATCCCGTTGACCTGTGGGATGGCTTACCGTATTTACATGATTGTAAGTCGACCTACCTTTTCTAATTTGAAAATCTGAAGTGCTGAAGTTGACTTACAATCGAAACCAAAACATGGCATCGCCAAAAAAGCGAGACCAACGAGGCATCAGGAGAGCTACGACGTAGTTACAATTTTATGTTTGCTCTATGGCCCTACCCATAGCTTTTCGCTATCCTCTGTGTTTGTTCGCTTTTCGGAAGGGCTTTTCAACATTCTTGAGAGTTTTACAGTGCACACAACACTCGTGGGGGGATGGGGGGTGGGTGGGGGGGGGTCAATAATTGTTGGAAGTGCCGCTGTTCCAGTCACGGCGGCACCCTCAGCGCTTGCGGGGAGTATCGATAGTTCATGGAAGAGCAGACACCGCCTCATGTGTTTCTCTTTCCCTGTAGCTCTTAGTTTGATGCGTTCGACTTGACTGCCGGCTACATGCTACTACCATGCTTCCTCAGTCATCATGAGTGCTCCGGCCCACTAAACTTTCGGCGCTCATTCACTCATTCACAGCAGCATTCAAGAGGCCTGCCATCCTTTACGCCAAAGAAACAAATCGCTGCGCAGTGAGCCGCAAGTTCCATGTTTCTGAACGGGTGGTGCGAGAGTGGCGACTGCAGCGAGGCAAAATTTTCACTTGTTACGGCAAATGAATTTCCCATGGGCCGAAGTCTGGACACATTCCGGAGCTGTAGCCCAAGCTTGCGGCGTATGTCGCTGAAATGCGTGATTGGTCCCTGCCAGTGAAGTGAGACATGGTCATGAAACAAGCCCAGATCTTCGCCTTTTAAGGACCTACTCCACCATGAGTACGAGTGGCTCGTGGCAGAAGACCGCGAACTTACGCCAACTGGACCTGTCAAAAGAGCCTCCCTGACGGCTGCGTGTGGTTGGGTGCATTCGGCATGGGCCGCTGTTCCACAAGATGTTGTGGTGCGGTCATTTGCCAAATGTGGAATTTCACTAGACGCGCTGTGGGACCGTAGCAGCAATGACGATGGCAGCACTAGTGAGGACGATGGCACAAGTGAGGACGAGTAGTCCAGTGACCATGTCAGCTACTAATAAATTTTCGTTATCGAATGCTCCCTCGGGTATGCACTACTTTTTTTTTTTTCCTGTCACACAAGATATGGGGGGAGTCGACTTACATTCAAGTCGACTTACTTACAATTGTGTAAATACGGTACATAGGCCAGACTGAACGCAGCAGGGGACCATTTGAGGGCTATTAGGGGCAGTGGGACAAACCTGGCTGATCATTGCGCCAAGTGCACAGCATGTGAACTGCGACTGAGTGACATAAGAATCCTAGGCAAAGGTCGCGATAAGACTGCGTGTGAATGATTGGAAGCCTTTTATATCAGGAAAAGATTAGATAAAAGATTAGATAAAAAGCTTTTCAGGGCAGAAATCGAGTTTCTTGAACGTGTGTTGTAGTTTTAATGATTTGGGTTGCCTTGTTACTATGTTCTTTCCATTGTTGTTATGCGCTGCGCATGTCATCCTTTCCGCATATATTTGTTAGTATGGCTGCAAATAAAATAGATGTGAGTTAGCACCTGTCCTGTGTCTTTCTTGGCTGTTCGTGTGTGTCTTCCTGTGCGCTTATTTTTCGTCGATCTGCAATGCACCATCTAGCCCGTCTGCAGGTGTTGTTAAAGTACTTTTACGTCAAAAATTTCTCCAATTTGCTCAATATTCTATTTTATCAGCTAGTTCATGATCTGATCATACTGTTTCCAATGGAAAAGTTCTATGTCTGTCCTGCTCCACATATGGAACAGATTCTTACTGTGTTTTAAAGCGTTATTTGGCTATTGAGGCTGTTTTCATGGCCAATGGTTGGAGGTTGGACTTTTAGTGCCAATACAAAGGCACTGATACAGAGGGCGTATGCTCACGTGCAATTGAGGTGTGGTGCGCATCTGTTGCTGGACACCAACTATTACAGATTTTGTAGATTTTAGTGTTGTCCATCTATACTGCAGTTGTAGATGTTCTGGTTAACGGCTCTATTCTCAACGGAATCGTGTAATCAAACAACAAATGGTACTTAAGCCCCTTCACTGCAACACATACATGGCATCAAGCACATAATTTCTTTAATCATGCAAACACCTTTCGAGAAACGTCCGACTATTCGCTTACACTGACAATCACCATCGACAATTTCTGCACAATTTTTCACAGGACAACAGGACTAGAATTTAGTAAGCCAGGGAGTAGACAACACAAATGTGCTGTTAATTTCGGGTGGGATGGGTTTCAATGGCATTTGGACTGGGAAAACATATTAGGGCGGTGCAAAGTGGTCAAGCTATAATACTTAATCTGGTTAAAAGCAGCAGTGCTGTCGCTCACGTGTTCAAAGGATGCCGCTGGTTCTAAGCTAGCATCTGGCGAGTCCAATCCTATAGATGATACCATATTGGTCATGGATTCGGTGGGTGATGTGTCCCCCTGAGGCAAGCTGCCAGGTGACCGCGGTGTTCCAGAAGGCAACGTTACAGCGGTGCTGCTCCACCAGCTAGAGCCCCACACAGATGGCAATGCAGCAGCTGGGGCTGGTGGTGTTGGTGCTGGTTCCCATAAATGAGGCTGAAATGCAGACATTGAAGACATATAGTGTTTAACTTTTTCAGATTTACAACCTGATGCGAGTGCCAGTGCGTAAAAAAATATAAAGGCAACAAAATTTGCACGAAGATCCCTATAACAGCTTATTGGGCACATGGGCATTCGAGAAAATCCATAATTTAAGAAGAAAAGGAAGAACAAAAAATAATGTAACACAATGAGAAATAAATAAAAAGAAATTCTAAAATGATGACCAACCAAGGTGCTGACATGCAGCAGCAGGAAGGCCAAGATGCACTGTATCAGCAAATAAAAAATAAGGCTTTCTAAGGCCTTGAGAAATGAAGTGTGCAACAGTTTGAACTCACATTTGACATGAAAATCGCTTCGGTATACGTGATATATATACATATACATGTTGATATTGGCAAAAAAAAAAACTTATCAGGTCCGTATGAAACAAAAGCAAACATCGTGTCTCTGACATGCACACATGCCAGGAAATTCTCCGAAGGATTTCTCCGAAGGATTTAAATGTTCTGTTGGCGGACTGCCATGCTGACATGTGCCACAGAAACAATCAATTACATACAGCCACTTCGCACCATCCCTAATATGCAACCGTGAAATCGCTGTGCTTACACGTGATCGGTGTGCTGGACTGCCAGCTGCAGCCCAAACAAGCCAAGCTGCTGGTCAAAATTTGCATGCTTGCCTCGAATGTGCCACTTCAAGTTGCTCTGGTTAAGTACTATTGTGTTCAGTATGAACCGCAATGTGTGAGAACTTTGCCACACGCTTTTGCATTGCAGCTCATACCGAGCGCGACAGTACAATCCCAGACCAATATTTCGGACATTAAGGGCACCGCATGAGAACCAAAATTCCACTGCTACAGCTGTCAGTCTAGCTTTTGCATGTGATCTCGCATTCAATCACCAATGAGATCTACTGGCACAGACACACTGACAATGAGCATCCGGCAACAGCTTGTCGACAGCCATTTCCTGCAAATTTTTGTCACAGCCATATTGTCTAGGCCACTATAATCGGGTACAACTTTAGAAGAAAGGGGAGGCCCTGCCCAGATGACTGAAGCGCGACAGCAGATTGCCTCCGCGATCAATATAGTCCCGCTCAAAAACCGTGCTTCGAAAGAACGTAATTCTCAGTATAAATAAAGGCTTGTGTATTTTGATGACTGGTTTGACAGAGCTCTCGTGATTGGATTGCAACAGCCCATGCCCGATCGTGAGAGAAAAATGACCCCGTGCCTTCTACAATGCTTCGTGTCGTCTGCTTTTTAGCTTCATTGCAAGGGACAAAAGAAAAGAGAGCAACTCTGCATAGCTTTTGCGCTGGTTTACATGTACACGGCACATTTACTACTCATTTTCCGAGCTTAATATTAATCAATTGCTGTTTAACTAATACTTTAAAAGAACAGTGCATTTATTGAAACCATTACAAACCTGGGGCGAGAAGACGATGGACGCAGGAAAGGCACAAATATGCTTTATTCATCGTTTTAAATAAGTACTCTTGGTTTTAAATAGCATAAGCTTTATATTTTTTTTTGTTTTTTCACAAACTTATTTTCCAGTATGTGATAGGTTTTCTTTTCCATTCGTTTTCATGTTTTTTTTGCAAGCCTGCAGTCTCGTAAGTTCGCTTAGCATCAGCCATGCTCGCTGCAATCTTTCGTCGCTGGATAATGGCTCAGAATAAACGCACGTGGCACAAATGGTGCATCGTAAGCTCACAATAATATTTCTGGCATGATAGACCACCACAAACAGTTTGGGAATTTACGTTGACGAGGGACAGACACACACGACTGACTCACTCGGCCCAGTTCGAAGTGTGGGCGGCCATCTTCTACATCGGCGCAGTCACCAACCGTCCGGCTCGTGACGTCAGTCTAGAGTGCGCGCCCATTGGTGGAGGCTCATGTGCATTTGCCTTGGAGGAGTAAACGCCCATTTTTTCTAAAGTTGTGCCCGACTATAGGCATACGCAGTGCTGCTTTGTTGAGAGTTGACAACCAAAGTTGCAGTTTGGTGCTGAGTTGATATGGTAGCAATTTCGTTCACATCCACCATATTTGAGGCACTATATGCATGGATCATCAGGATGTCTAGTGAATTTTGTTCTTAAAATTTTCCAACATTTCGAGGTTTTCCAAGACTTTGGCAGGAAAAATTTAATGAGTTAAAAAAAAGATGCAGTAGAAGAAGAAGAAGACAGCGGCTAATTTTTTAAAGTACTAGCAGGTCAATTTTGAGAACTTTTCTAACAACGTGATAATATGCGAGGACACAGAAGCAAAGATGACAATGTACACAAAATCATCTCTGCTGAAAGTTTCTCGGAGAAAGGCATGAAGGCTTCCCTTTGAATTTCCTGGTTTCTTTTTTTCACAGCCTAGCTCGGTGCAAAGCACTTTGCAGCCACGATTATGACCACGTGATTAAGCACTGCGCTTGCCAATTTGTAATGTCAAACTTGATGAGGGTCCCTTAAAAGGTGCACTACCAGCCATCCGATAATCTGTAACTGTCATTTTCCATTTAATATATTCCTATCCATCGCTCTAGTGGCCACTTGTACAGCAGGGTGCAATGCGATAAAGAAGTCAAAAATCCTACTATAGGCTTTTCTTAGCTGCAGAGATTTTTTTCCAGCACTATCGTTCGGCTCTACTATGTGGAGACCTCAACGGACCAGGGTTCATGGCATATTAAAAGGCTCAAAGTGACAGTATTTTTTAAGAAATGTCACCATGCAGCCACCTCACAATTAATGCTGTATAATTTGATTGATTCATGGGGTTTAACATCTGGAAGCAACACCCATCAGCCTTTGACTTGTGATTTGCATGAACTGACAAGAGGGAAAAAAATTAAAAAGAGAAAGCAGAAGGAAAAGGTTGAAGGTCCTTGCTGCGCATGACAGGGGGTGTTCCTGAAATGCAGGAATCATGCTGACGTACTTATACTTCAGCCAGCATTAATATGTCATAGCAGTGATAACTACATTACCCTGGAGACTGCAGATGCAGCAACTTAAAAAGCCTTGTAAATTGCTTGTAAAGGTGGCAACATTTCTGCCTATTCATTCAGCTTATAAATTAAAACGCAGGTTATGGCTGCAGTAACAAAGTGCAGGAAAGCTGAGTCGGGTGAGCATTACGCTGGTGAGATTACAGCTTTATAAGGATGCTTGCTTCATCCTCGCCCAATGGTGGGGCGTAAGCAGTCATGTAATCACGTGCACCTGCTAAAGGCGTGGCAGTTGCTTTCTTCAGCAATCTAATTTCAGTTATCAGTTTTCTGGGTGAAATTTGTGGCAATTCATTATGCTGCACAAATTAGCCACATCAGCTGTTTGCACGTCTCTAACCGGTTATGAATATTGCTAGAATGCCTTGCTTTAGGATCAATTGCCTGAATTTTTCAGTTGAAAGTTAACTATTTCATTTTTTTTTAATTACTTGTCTAATTGCTACCTATGAGACGAGCACAATTTTTTGGTTAAAGAAATGTTTTGTGGTGCAGCCGGGCCTTTGGAAAATTGAAACTAAATTTTCTTGGCCATTTTCCATGACTTCCCTCTGTAAAAGAAAAAATTCCCTGACAATTCCGTGACTTTTCCGGGTGCTTAAAATTTCCCTGACCTTCCAGGTCGCTACACACCCTGATCATGTCCAAAAAATTGACCAGCACACCATGTAGCCTTCAAAATTTTTTTTTTGCCATCACAGGGAACCAGCGTTGGCCAGGATTTGCTACAGCAGTTTAAGTGTCCCACCAAAACTTGCTGCCGTCGACCGGTAGGGAGGCATCTTGAACAACGAGGGACGCACGCCTGTATCAGCACTTGCAAATGCCAAATGCATCCAACCAAGCTATGCCCATGGAGATGCATGTCTTGAGGAGCACATACACTCCTACGTTCTAGCACGCCAGTGCCCAGTCAGGTCAGAAGCTGCACACATGGGCCTCAAGACAAGCACTGAATTTGCCAACATGAAACTGCAGCACGTCATACTAAAACGAGTTTCTGCAGCCCACTAGCTAATGTATTATGGCACTGCTGCTAGCATGCTAAGTTTCAGCGCTGGTTGCCCATACACTGGAGATCTAGGGGCGGGTGGAGGTGCTGTGGGGAAGTCTAAATGATAGCAACAGTCTGAAAAATTGTGCATACCAAAAATAGATTGAAAATTGCATTTGGCATTTTTGCTACTAGAGCAGAACCTATATTGAGTCAAGCGCAAACAAAAAAATTTGCTTTGCTGTAACCAACACCATGTTGAACCCCACAATTTCAGTTTTGCTAAAGCAGGGAAATACTGACTGAAATAAGCATGACCAACAAAACTTCAGAGTTACTTTGTTGTGTTCTATAGCCTATTATATCCACTTTCATTATATAGAGGTTCAGCTGTCGTACTGTGGCCTGACACCACAGGAAGTGACTATTACCACAGGCTTCAACATGTAAAGGTGTGAGGAAATGCTTTCAAAATGACTGCCTCTACATTTTTCATGTAACTCACCTTTTCTGCTGAGCTTCTTTTCCCTCGCTGCAGTAATGAAAAAAAGAGAGAAAGAGAGAGAGAGGAAAAGTGGGGAATCCATCACTTTACCCCTCCTTATGGCTCGTGTTTGGGACAATTGGTTGTAGTACACAACCAAAACCAACACCATTCTGGACCCTCCAAAATACCAAAAGCCACATGTTTCCACCAACAAATTTCAATGAATGTGCCCGTGCACTAAGGCATTTGTGCACGAGTTCTCGTGTCAAGTGCAGGACCCTCTCCCTGTTCTCGGATGCGTGCCACAGAATAAGTTTGCAGTATGTGTGTGGGGCAGGCAAGTTTAAGCATGCCTCCAGGTAACAATACTTGTGAAGGAATCAAAGTGCCAGCGAGATTGCTGCAAGCCCAGACATGAAGAATTGAGCACAGGTACTTTGGCCGACTGTGGTTTCCCTCTCCCAGTGGGGATGAGAGTTTTCTCTAGAGAGCATAAAAGATGGTGTGTCTGTTAGCTGAGGGCCTTCGCTTCTTGAACGGCTTTTAGAGCTGACCGCCCTTGACCTATCCATGAAAGTAAATGTCCAGTTTTTACTCTATGTAGACTCGTCTCTGCTCTTGGTCATTAAGCCGATGCTACCCCTGGGACTGAGATGCTTCCCTTGCAACACCCTGCTAGCACCACTGCAGTGCTCTTCGTTGTGTATACAGTCAATGTCTCATTTTTCGGACTCCCTAGGAACTGCGAAAATGTACGAAAAATGAGGAAACCCAAAAAACTGAATGCATGCCTTTAATTGCGCACAAGGACTCAAATCGCCACAGCTATGTCCAAAATAGCTTTAAAGAGGCCCTGAACCACTTTTTATCGAAGTCGAGAAATGCATTTGAAGTTAAATTAGACTATTTCAGAAACACCTTGTGGCAAAAAGTACTTCAATGCGTTCAGCAGAAGTGGAGTTATTGGCAATCCATTAACAGTGCTTCCGTTCCTTCTTCAATTACTTGCACTGTTAAGGCTATGAAGGTGCAGGGCATGCCCACAATGCTCTACATACTGAACATCCCCGTGGCATGCACTTCAAATTTCAATTTGGATGTTCTTGTAAACGTCACTATTTCCGATTCTGGTACATTAGACGTGTCAAATGCGGTTGCCCTCAGTGAGCCGCAGTGCGCTCAGCCAGTGAATGCATCATGGCACCCCGTGGCGGCCCGCAGTATCTACGCTGCGTAGCAGACCGCAGGTACATGCTACTGCAGTGCGTATGCGCAGCGTTTGCTTTGTGGATGACAGGGCTTGTGTGCCCGCTCGCGCTCATATGCTCCAGTCTGGCCGTGCTACTTGGTGTGGACTGGCTTTGTCCTGCACCAGCTTGACCAACAGAAAGTAGCCACATCCAACTTGCACATTTCGGAGCGCTATCAATACGAAGCAAAGTGTGCCAAGGCGTCTAACCAGGAACAGCCACAAGTGAGCGCGTGCTGGCATGCGTGTGTGTGGTCTGATCTTAAGTTTTGGTGTTTATAGGTTACTTGAGTGTTCAAAGCTAGTCGACATTAGCGAGACTCGCCGACTAGGACACCGATAAGCAAGGTGGCCAAAGTTTAATTCCCACATGGATGGCTGCACCTGAGCATGAGCAGACGATTGGCGGCTTCTTCCGGAAGTGCATAATTATTATTGAAATTCGAAAGTAGATTTTCTCTTACTTCACCCTGTTTATTTAACTGCGCCAATAACTATACATACACACAATACAGTAGGAAGAAGCGCACTGATCCAAACAAACTTCTTGATTGATGTCAGCTATTGGCGAATAGCATCTGCGTATCAAAATTTGCTATATTATGTAATAGAGCACCCAGAAAAGAGTGAGGAGCAGGCTTCTGTTTAAGAGCGAGCGTTTCAGAGAAAGTTGACTTGGGGCTTTGCTTGCAAGATCCACACACGCTGTCCACGGACTGTGTCTTTTCACCAAGCCTGAGGGGTGGTTCAGTATTCCTTTAAAGGCCTTCCAGTACAACTATTAGGCATCCCCGCGTTCGTGTTGTGACAGGAGACGGTGGATGCATGGGTATATAATTAAGGAACATATATTATGTCCTGTAATGGTGGCTCCTTTGCACTTTTGATATGCTTCACCACAATACATTGCATATGCTTTACCGCGTGACAATGCTGTATTGAGGCGAAGCTACATTTTGGGAATTAGCATTATGCAACACTTTAGACCCTTGCCGTGCTTTCCGCGCTTTGATGCCATCGGCGAGAATAACGAAGGCGGAGTCGGCGCCGTTGCTGACAGCAGCGACTTCTTTAATTGAAAAACACGGCACCGCAGCAGCTAGGCCTAACGACTACTATGGCTGCCAGTGGATTGGTGACTGAGAGCGCTGGTTCAAGGCTGCAATATGATCCAAATGGTGACAATTGATGCTTTAATTAATGCTATTCGGACCTGCGGTCACAGCAAAAAATCTGAAAAATGTGATGAAGCGTTTCAGTGTCAGAAATCTCAGATGTCCTTATACATTGTCTCTATGAGGCATGTTGCACAAGGCATCCAAATCATCAGGCATGTCTGAAAAATTGGTAGTTAACAGTACTAATATTTGCCCACAAATGCAGAACTCTCTCTTTCTTGCTAGCAGACTTGTTCAACGTTCATCCAACACATGATGTCCTTTTACACAAGAGACAGAAAGCACCATTGCAAAGCTACCAGACTTGGTGACAAAAGCATGATGTGAGGTGGGGCTTTCTATCAGAAGGGACAAGCAGAGTGAAAGACAGCACCCATTGCATTACGTCTACGTTGAATGACAGCTTGACCTTTCTTTCACTGTGGTTGTTCAGGTTTGTGGAGAGTGCCAACGACGAAACTTAAGTATGGCCACTAATTTTATCTTCTAGCTAAAATACCTCTTAGGTGAGTGCACTGGTGTTTAAAATGAGAGAGAGAAAGAGATTGCAGAACTACTGAACCACTGTGCTTCCCAAGTCGAAAACTGTGAACATATGGCTGTGTAAGGCACTATGCTAGATCTAGCAAAGCTTGACATAATGGATGTGGCACCCTTAACTCATTTGAGGGAGGTATAGTGGCATGGGTAAGTACAAGAGAAGTTGAACCTGGTATGCAACAACAGAATTCATAGCAACGTGGCCGCAACAGCAAGAAAAAATCCTGCCAGTGTGTACTTAGCAGTCTAATGTTGCACTAGGCCACTGCAATGGGTGATAGAAGAGAAGCATAGGCTCTACAGGGCCATCTTACAAGCACCTATTTAGCTAGTGACATTAGTCTTATTCTTTACAAAAACAAATTTTTACAGAATCACCAAAAATGCACTGGAGAACATAAGCAGCTGTCCCAAATGTTGACCAGCAGTCAACAGTATTTCATACGAATTACAAGACTGTTCCACTGCCTATTTTGCAAGCTCTAGGAACCGGAGCCCCCCTACTGGGCATGCCTAGTAAGGGGCACAAACAAAGGCACTGCTACCTTTTTTTGCTAGTGTAAGATGCCTAACATATAAGCATAAATCAACACCAGCTAGCACCCATTCCTTGCTATACTTAATTTTCTGCATATCACCTCGGCAGCTAAGTACACGATACCACTAAGACATGCAGGCACGGTGTTTCCATTTGCGCGCCATACTACATGCACCAATCCCTCTCACAAAGCCTCTTCAATTGCTCAACTCTGCTTCACAACAGCTAGCTACAAACTTGCCAAATGTCAAATAGTACAGTCTCTTCCTAGAATAAGAATTATTTAATGAATAGGGCAAGGCACAATCTAAAGGAAGTTTACGCCCTTTGTGGCTTGGCTTGTCCCCAAACAACAATCGTCATCTATCTTGCATGCATTTCTTTTTTTAATGCTGCATGGCCGGTAATTTCAGGTCACAAATGGCATGCGCATTATCAGCATGACATAACATTCTTGACAGGAAAATAGTGAACATCGAGTTTTCAAGAAAGGAAACGCAAATAAAATGGATGACAATTATATTGTTTAATGAAAAGATTGCCCCCAAAAGTGAAATTTTTTTTTTATTTGAAGTGCCGTTGTGCCATACATCTGGCACCTTTGCATCCAACAGCACATGCTCCACATCAGCTTCAGAACTAACCTTGTTTCCTATAAGTGAGGGTGGGCTAACAAAGAACAGGTGCCAACTGGGTGTCTACCAAGTTGACATTTTCAAATTCCCTGAGTGTTCCAGGTTTTCCCTGAGCGACACAGAACTTTATCTTATGTCAAGACAGGCTGGACACCACATCGCCCAATGCTCTCACTCTCAAGCAAGCATTTAAAAAAAAAAATCCAGTTTGAATAGTAAGGAGTAGTGTATATTTTATTCAAAATAGACAACTGAAGGTAGAGGATAGTAAGATGCACAGAAAATAAAGTATGTTCGAAAAAGAAAAATGATAAAGCCCATTGTAAATCAAGTCGAACATTCTCAAATATGAATAGAAAGAGATGCACACAGAAGGGATATTTTCGAAAATAAGCTATTTCTATGAAGTGATAGAAGGATCATTGATATTAGGACCGAACTTTGTCACAAGTGAGATTTTCTTAGCAATTGGAAAGTCAACTTCAACTGTCCTCAAATACTCTTAGCCCATACACAATGCCTCCGTTTTGTGTCTCACTGCTTTCAAGAGTTGATTTTGGTTTGGATAAGGGTCACCTGCACTTTTGCATCAGCCAACACTTCGCTTTTTGAGCTCAAGCACCTTCAAAGAAGAGGTGGCACAGTTCCTCTCCCGATCATTCCTCAATGCGATGGTCATTTCTGTTCTTGTCCTCGTTCCGCCGCGCGTTCGCCCCACAGACTATTTGAAGCATTCTCTTGGTCATTTGTACAGTCAATGTCCAATTTTACGTTCTCCACAGGGGCCACGAAAACGTCCAAAAAATCAAATCTGGCAGTCCGAAAAATATGAATGCATGTCTTTTACTGCCCTTAAGGGCTCAAATCGTCACAGGCACATCCGAAAAAGCTGTGAAGGCCTGCCAGTACACTTATTAGGCATATCACTGCTCGTACAGTGACAGGAGATGGCGGGTGCATGCGTCTATAATTATGGAATACGTCTGTGTCTGGCGACAATTGCCCCTTCCCACGCTTAAGCTTCACCGCAATACTTCATGTACGCTTTACTGTGTAATATCGCTGTGCTGAGGCAAGGCTGCCTTTCGGGAACCGGCATTATGCAACGCGCCATGCTTTCTAAGCTTCGAAGCCAATCGCGAGGATTACAGAGGCGGAGTCGGTGCCATTACTGACAACGGCGAATTTTTTCAATGAAAAGCACAGGCAAGGACCTGAACAGCGAATGTCGAAGCAGCTAAGCCTAGCATTTACGCGGTGGTGGCGACGGCTGCCAGTGGATCTGCGTGTGAGAGCGCTGGTTCGAGGTGGTGAGATAATCAAAACGGCGGTGTTGGCTTTGATTAATGCTGTTTCGGAACTGCGGTCATGGCAAAATGCTCGGAAAATCGGACAGTGAAGGGTTCTTGCATCTAAAATTACACACGTTCTTACATTGACTCTATGAGGCACATGGTGGTGCCACGAAGTCGTCCGCATTGTCGGGCATTTCCCAAAATCGGGCGTCCGGACAATTGTTCGTTGACTGTACACAGCCGATGACACAGCGTCAAAGACAATTTGTTATGATTCTTCTCTTTTACTCAAGCCAGCAGTAGGGCAACTTTCGTTCCCTTTCAATAAAATGACAGCTAATCTTCCTTGATTGAAGTACAAATTCCCTGAGCTTTCCCTGAGTTTTTCTGGACTATTTAAAACCCCTGAGGATTCCCAGTTTTCCCGGTCTGTAGGTACCCTGTGCCTACCAGAGACAAAGAAATTCTCACAGGCCCTCAGACAGCCACTCACCTCCTACCCACTGTGAACTGTGCACTCTTGTCTGCCCGTGCAAAGGCTTTTGCAGCCAAATGCAAACTTCCTTATAACTATGCATTTCCTCATAGGCAATGTCACTCTAAAAAGATCATTCCATAGCATCCTGGTTTGAGCACCACAACATTTCAGTAATTGGGTTTACTTATTCCAGAGGTACTCCACTAAAAAAATTAATGCTAACAGGTGTACGTACTGGCTAAAGCTCTCTAATGACCAACGGATCCATACCTACTACAAAAGCCCATTATGCCACAACAAGGCCAAGCCGACTCACCGTAGTATCACTACATCCAATGGGACGCTGTGGAGGGCTGGGCGCCCAGCGATCAGCTTCACTGTGCATCGTGGGTGTTCTCACATCTGAAGCACCCCACTGGCTCTTGGTGACTACCCCAACTGTTGCGTTGCTGGATCCTGCACCTTGCCAGGGGGATGCGAATTCCCCAGGTGTGGGCCTTGGTGTCGACCACGGTGAGTAAGTGGCTTCCGGAGAAGGTACACAGTATGCACTGCTCGTCCGTAGGTTGCCCGGTGAGAAGGAAGCACACATGTCTGAAATAGAAACAACACATAAATACACCAGTATGCAATATTATCGTCATCGGCCTATATAACCTCACTAAAATGATGAAGGCCTCTCAAAATATCGTATTTACTCGTATAATGATCGCACTTTCTTGTAAAAAAAATTGACGCAAATTCAGGGGTGCTATCATTACGCGGGTTAAACTTCCCGCAATAAAAATTTTTTTTTCATCCCGTATTTGCTGCGGGACGACAACAGGCCAACAAATAGGCGGCTGCCGCTGTATGTAGTGCGGGACACCAAAACAAAAATGGCGGCCGGCGGAGCAAGCCGAACGCGATTTTTCTTTTCTTCTCGCGAGTACATTACGTGCATTGAAACAGTTTCTTCCATATCAGTAATGAGTAATATCGTTAATATCGGCAAGTCTGTGGCAATAACGTAGCCATGTGCACTTTGAGGGGAAAGAAACAGATGGGCGTGCTAAGCTGCCTGTGACATAGAAACACATGGCTGGCATTCTGCAGGAACTGCGGCATCTGTCTTCACTACTATCCTAATACGGCATGGTTACGCTAAGGGTGGGTGAATATCTTAGCAGTGTTAAAAGCGTCGGCGTATGAATAGGGTACATTTCTAACGTATCAGTGCAAACGTGGCTACTATCATTGCCGCTCGCAATTTGTTGCGTGCCCACGAGTGCAGACGAGAAGTATCGAAAGGGGCCTTTTTTGTTGTTGGGCAAAACCATTTTGAAGCCTACAAGTAATAAAGCCAAGGCAAGTTTGGTTGTAGCTTTTTTTGTCATGGAAGTGTGGAAACTGATGAAAGTAATGAAATGAGGCATCTACTTATGAATATTTGGTGCGTGCCGACCGCTTGGTTTGTCTTGAACAGTTGTTCGCTAGCATTCGACAGATGGTAAGCGCGATCATTATTAGCTATACTTGGCACATGAAATATCACTGCGGCAAGTTCGGAGTGCAATCATTACACAAGAAATTTCTAAAAGAGATCGAATTTTGACAACAAAATTCAGGGATGCAATCATTACGCGAGTGCGATCATTATGCGAGTAAATACGGTACTCTCTGGTTACCTCTGTCCAACATTGGTCAACTCAACCTGAAAATTTCCTTATCTGCCACCCCTAATTGCATCTCCCTTATTTCGGCAGCCATAGAACACTATTTGTCTGTTTCACGCATTACAGAACCAGCCCAACTCCACCTACGTTGTGCCATGAAGTGCACGCCTTCCTGACCAGGTGGCACTAAGCGAGCTAGCTAACACCTGCCTGGTTATATCATGTACCGATGTTACATGTACAAGAGGGCAAAGTACTTTGCATGAAATAAAGGGAGAGTGTTCTCTTTCGACTGTTGCCTCGTCGCATTCCTTCACTCGTCACTGCCTTGGCGGCTGCAGCACAGTTCGGCTGGCCAAGCACACCTGCTCGTCAGTGACACCCCCAGCTTGGCAACATTAACAACCTCTTTCCCACCTCTTTCCCTCAATTTAAACTAGAATATCAGTTACCCCTATTTGGTCTCTAATCTATACAGCCATCTTCCTATCTCAATGTTAAAGGGCCCCTCACCAGGTCTGGCCATTTTGAGCTGACAAGCGCAGAGCATACTAACGACCGTGTTTGCTGGAATCATGGGTTCGCGGCACTGAAATATTTCTATCTCGGCTATTAATGAGCTGACTTGAAAAATTCTTGCGGCAGAACGCTCCCTAGAGGACAGGTAACAACTTCCAGCATATAAGCAAAGTTTACTGTGGGGCCTAGTGAGGGAACCTTTAAGCTTATTTTCTGTTCAGTCACCAGCTGTGAAATCCTCAGTTAGCTGTGTTGGGACCCAGAGTAGTGTATTTCACCACTGTCATACAGTTGTTGTGATTTGGTATCCGAGCGGCCATTACAGTTCCATGGCTGATGCTGTGCCAGGTGTTGGGTGATCTAGAGGTGAAGGGCGACGTTCAAAAGATGAGAAAAGGGTTTATTTACAAAGTTACACGATGAGCGTTTACATCTAAGAGCATGAGTACTAGTACAAGCACGAGCGCGAATAGGAGCTCTCGTAGAACTAGGAGCACGCTCCACAACACTCGGGGTACTTTTTTCATGCACTTCTTTTTCCCCTTTCTCTTGTCGGGGAAATTCACTGTTCTTCTTGGCCAACCACAATCGTTAAAGTGTTCGCAAAATTCCACCCATGACGTCACATGGTTCCGCCGGGCTCCGCCTGCAATGTTGCACGTTCACCCCCAAAGCAGGGCAATGAGGTGGCAAATTGGGAACTTGATGTCGAAGTTGTTCCTACGGAAGTCCTTGACGTTTGCCCCTTTTATCAATTAGTGGGCCATTCGTGACGGTCCGCTCGTCAGATTTTATGCCGGTAAAATGGTCTTCATGATAGTCATTGCTTCCACGAAGGGTGGCGACTGTTGTCGCCTTGACGTGAGGCTCTTTGTAACCGTGTCGTCGTCTATGTCGGGACCAGTTAAGACCAGGCGGGCGCTCACCTCGCCCATCTGCTTTGGGTGTGCTCATTTAATTGCCAGCTCCCTGGTCCTGAGAAAGCGACGATACAGTGTGAAGGGCCTTTCATAGATGCCCGCTCACTCGTGAAGAATTAATCATCGAGAAGGGATGCCGGGTATAACAACGCTAAATGCCAACTGTAACAGCAGGCAGCACACAGTGTGCATGCTACCTCTAAAGGTGAGATGTCATGAGTGCATGGATTAACAGAGGAATTACTTGCTCAATACTCCTCTGACCCAGGCAGCTGTGAGATGTATGGGCATATAAGAGTGAGGAGAAAACATAAGGCTAGTCCCATTGTCTTGGCACTTGTCTTGCATTCGTTACTGTGACCCTCTCTCTTATGCATTATTGAATTATTCTATAACACGTGACCAACTAGCTTAAACCAAAGGTTCTACTAAAATGAGAGTTCCGCTTCTTGGATATTGCCATAATGTTTCAAGAGCAGCACACCGGTTGGAGATATAACCTGAAGTCAAAGAAAAGACTGTTGCCATTCTGGTTGGTTCACTAAAAGGTTGTTAAGAGAGGCATAGCAATCATAGCCCTTAAGAATGTCTAGGTCCATTCATGCCTGCATTAGACACAACACAGTTTCAAAGCTCAAGCAATAGGAGCAGGATTTCCAGAACCTTTCCTGGGCAAGCTGGCAGATGTGCCTTTGAGAGTGAAAAAGGAGATGCGCACTTTAAGCTGCCACCCCGAACAGTGGTAAACAAAGCACGGGCCATCTGGGCAGGGGTCTTTTATTTCGACAAGCTGTGCGAGAGCCTGTTGGTTTTGTCTTGGATCTTAGGCGCCAAGAGAATGTTTTCTTTGTCTTATGGTTCAGGCATGAGGTCGAAGTTTGGCTAGAGAACAGTTATCCTCTGCATCTCACTGACAGATTTACTCACAAATATGGCACCACATGGCCTTCGGGTCCTGGCAATCTGGTCGCTTTGCGTACATGTTCAAGAACTGGTGCCATGATTGTGATGTTTCCTTACGTCTATGTTTATGAATGTGTTTTGCTTGTCAGCACGTTGCTACACCAGCTGCGCTTGCATGCGGTTTCTTGGAACTTCTGACAAATATGCGTATGGTGACCCTCGCCCCTTTGTTCGTGTATATTGTGTATTTTGGGTGAGGATTCTACGCTGTGACCTGTGCTAAAAAAAAGCTTTCTAAGATGGTTGGCTGATAGACTGGCCAATCACTGAACTGATCGTCCAGTCACAATACAAACCATCAATGATTCGTCAGTAAATATTCTGGGCGGCGCATTGGGTCTAGAAAATGCAGCTGCAGCATTCTGATCGTCGTTGTGGATCTGACTTCGGGTGCCAAGCACCATCAGCTTAGCCGAGATAGCATTGCCCTATCTGGTCCAAACCAATGCAACTTTTTGTAACCGATGTAACACTGAAACCGTGCAATCTCGTAACCAAGCTTTCTAAAGCCTTTGCAAATACAAGTTTTCTTCATACATCAGTGTCTGAGTCCTTCGAGCCGATGTCAGCCATTAAGGCCACCTGTGCAGACCATTTCTGACAGTGCGTCCTGGACGCTGAGACTGGGGATGAGAACAACACGTCATCATCATCGTAGCAATCATTTACTTGCACCAAGACCGAAGACAAGAAGCTCACGGTTGTGATTCCGTATGTGTACAACGTGTCCCACAGGCTTAAGAGGACGGTGGGCCATGCAGTAGCGTGTGGTCTTTTCCACATCCAACAAATTACAAAAATTGTGCAGAAAGTTAATTCGGATGTCACAAAAGCCCCATCATGCATAAGAAGTACCAGAACATGTATACTGCCTGCACAACAGGAGTCATCTAAGACATCCCTTTGTCATTACATTGGACAAACGAAGTACTGCATCAACAGGTTATGGGAGCATTAAAATTATTTAAGATCTGGGACTAGCAGCAACCTCTCTTCATTGGAAAGAACGCAGTTGCCATCCCTGTTTGAGTGCACATTGCAACGTTGCAAAAGTACACATTACAACGGACAAGAAAAATCTATGAAGCCTACAGGATCATAAAGAAAGGCACAGATTGCGCAAGCACATTTTCAATCAGCTTGTTAGATAAAGAGGTTGAATTCATAGATGGCTGCCTACGTGTGCAGAAGAGCCATTGCAAATGGTAGGAAGTATCTTGCAATGGCATGACACCCTCCTCCTGTGAGTATATCTGTTTTGAGCGCGAACGACGCAATAAACATTGGCTGAAGGTCAGCGCTGTACTCACTCAGTCACTGGAACCGCTAAATACACAAACTGGGTGCTGCATCAACGACATGCTACGGGAGCACAAAAATTCTTTAAAATCTGCGACTAGCAGCAACCTCTCTTCATTGGAAAAAATGTGGTTGCCCTCCTGCTTGACTTAGTGAAACAGGTAGCTTAAAATAAGGCTTCGGCCCAGGATACAATTTTTCTATGTTATTGTTGAACTTCAAATGACACTCAAGGAATGGAATTATTTTGGCCCCAAGTACCTACTTCTGAGTACAGGTGCAATTTCCTGCTTGGAATCGGATGGTTCAGGCCAAGGTTCCTTTGGTTTATCTGCTAAGGAAAATGTGTCGATTGGAAAGTCCGGCAGTGCCCTGCTCATGGCATCCCAGGAATGGCCGAGCGGAGCGGATTTCGTCTTCAGTGGAGGCTCCACAGCAAGCCCAGCTGGCTTTTGGCCGACAACACCTGTGAATGGAAAGACAAGCAGAACAAGATCAGCGGCTCCCGTGCAAGGCTCCAAAGACTGAAGTAGACATCCTCACCCATGAACAGCAATGAGAGCTTTCCACACACTCATCACAGCAGCTTTGACAAACGGTTACAATGTGCAATGTGCACATTTCATTACAGAGTGCACATTGCAGATGCACAAATAAGATGCATATAAGAAGTAACTTGGCAGCTGCACCTTTCGTGTTTCTATGGATGTTATACTTTTCATTCCTAGGTGAAAAACATTGCTTGAACATTTGAGCGACTGGGAATGGCTGTTGATTAAGGGGACAGGATATCTGCCATGTACTATATTAACTCTCATAATGATCCCATCTTTTTTCTTATGCGGCATAAAATTCCTAGTGATTTTTTTCCACGGCCACTTCTAGAAAGTAGGAGAATGGTAATGATTCGGTCTTTGATACGGTGTCTGACGTACCGAATCGAACGCTGAATTGTACCACATGTCTCCTATTTTTGTCGCATGCTGGGCACCCAATCTAGCTCTATGGCACGGCAACACGGCTAAAATCCAACTGGCATTTTTGGCATGTCGGACGACGAATCGTACCGTCTGTCTCCTGCTTCACAGCAGCAAGTTTGGGGCGCGATCATTACGCGAGGAAAAAAAAAAAACACTTACTGATTGGAAAAGTGGGGGTACTTTCATTATGCCAGTGCACTTTTTATGCGAGTACAAAATACGGTATTTTAGGGCACATTTTATAACTGTTTTCTCATAAAACGTAAAAATCAGGTTAATAATTTTTTTTTTTTTTACTGTATTAGACCATACCTTTAATATTATGATGTTTTTTTCTGTGAATATTTTAGTGGTCTTTAAGGATGTGGCAATATCGATTAGTAGATTTGGACTTTAATATAGAATAATAGAAAACATTTCACAAAATTTAACGCGTATAAATTTTGGGCAAGAAACTAAGGTGCTACAAATACTTGGGAGTCTCTCAAAATTGCACAAGAATGTAGCAAGCTATCAGTAACTTAGGTAGTAAAACTGTGTTAATACGTACTGTACTTGGCGGGAAACATGGATCAGGTACGCACTAAGCATGGCTAAATTCAGAGCGCGAACTACTGGGACACAAGCTAAGGCATAAGAAAAGACAGGACATGCACTAAGTAATGTACTAATTAACTGACAATGGCAGGTGAGTGGCTATAGACCTACTAGCCAAAAGCAATGTGTTCACTCTCACTTAAACACACACGCAGACAAGTTTTATTTACAAGCAGGCAGCATAAATCTGTGATTTTCATATGCTGCCGTGGCGGCATGTGAAAATCACAGCAACAACAGCAGCAACAACGCCATCCTAAAACTCGGCAAGGCTGAGAGCCAGTTTCTCCATCAGGCCCCACTTCTCTGCGAACACCTTTATGACGGTCAACGCACTAGCCGCATCTGATAGGGAAGGGCCATCATCTATGTCGTAATCCACGACAATGACTTGGAAGCACTAGAAGCTATGGGAGCAGTAAACATGTCATGGCAAGCATGTTTTGAAATCGCTATTCATGGCGAATGCTGTCCGGGGAAGGTCCATGCACCGCAATTTTGCTATCTATGGTCTGCACGACATTTCACCTATTTGACAACATTTTGCCTATTCCACACTTGTATGCACTGAAAAATGAAGCAAATACTATGCAATAACCACTTGACATGCATTAAGTGACTACGGCTTAAGCGATCAGCCAATACACTAGGTTCATTGCAACAGGATGGATAGGTGGGTAAGTTGGTATTGCATTATTAGAAAACTTAAGAATGCAAGACACTGGACGAATAAAAGGAGCATACACAACATGCGCTCACTCACAATTGATCTTTACTGCACATATGGATAGATATACATATATAAAATATGGACACATCGTGCATGTCAAGATGAACATGAGCAAGAAAACATACATCGAAGGCACCTGTTCAACATTGATTGATAAAATTGAATTCTCTGTCGTTCAGTAATACCAATGGTTGGCTTACACACAGTGCGGCGTTCTTGGTGACACAATAGGCTTCTGAAATTTCTCACAAGGTTTGGTTAGGGCGACGGAACAAAATGACCATGTTTTCGAAGAGGGGCTTAGACTGGCACGATTGACAATGAGAGGCAAGATGAGAGCACGGCACGCCATTTAATAAGTTTCTTTGTTCTCTGGGGCTGGTCCTATGTACATTGGCCACACAGGCCGATGTATTAACATACCATTATCCACGTTGCAAATGGACAATGTGAAAAAGTCTGTGAGCAGGCTTTCCCACTCAGCTAACTTGCCCTTACTAATATGGTCACTTTCCTGTTAGTAGCATGATTAAGCCAAGATGCACATTTTGAAAGCTTGGACAGTGCTGGGAATGAACAGCGGCAGGAGTGATGTCAACATCCGCATGTTGACACTTCAATTACTATGCTAGCCAGAGGTCCGCCATTTTGGTTATGTCAAAGGTGTGTGGAGAAGTGTGCTTGCAGGTTTTGCATATCGCCTACTGTATGAGCTTTGAAGACGAAGAGCTGGTTGTCAATGTTGTGCCTGGCATTGAGCCCCACTGCTGAGATCCGTTACCATGATGGGTCAATGCAAACAAGGTGCTGCAGAAGCAACGCTTCTGAAAGACCTTTGATCTGGCTACCTCATGAGGCTTAAAATTGCCTGTTGCGTATTACAGTCAAACCTCTATATATATAGAACAACACAGATATATAGAATTATTGTGTATATCAAACACTTTCTATATCACCTGGGAAGTCGCATGCATTTTTAATTTTTTATGTTGCACGGGGTCGGACGTAGAAAGGATACATCAAACTCCACCACCCCAGACCACTTGTGCTCTGTTGACGGGTGCCGAATTTTCCAGCAACATTCTCAAAGATAGCGGTTGCGCGAACTGCATTCCCGACTGCTGCGCACTATAGCTGCACACATCGACTACGCTGTGGGTGCCATTTGAACGTAGTGGCGTACGCTAGCAGCGGCTTGGCTAGTTCCACAATGTCAACAACACATTGCCTTTGCCACACTGACTCCTCCTCGGTGCCATGCTCTGCGCCTGTCCCACCTCGCAAGGAATGGTGGTTTGCTTCCATAAAGACGTGTGACCGCATTTGTTCACTGGGCTCACTTATACACGCCATGGCAGACACTACTTAATACTTTGTTACCGACAGTGTTTCAAATGCTTCGATTGCCGGACGTGGAGATCGCAACGGAAGTAGCGGCCAAACGAAGACGCTGCCGAGGTTGATCCCGCAAGCGCTGATGTTGCTCCGCTACCAACTTCAACTGAGGCTGTAGCTGCTTTGGCCCTTCTACGCTGCTAGTGCGAAACAACAGAAGGCACCGGCCTATCGCTTGTGGATCGTTTAGACTATTTCAGGGATGCCATGGTTAAGCATGCAGCTGCCAATAAGAAGCAGGCTACATTGCTGCAGTACTTTCAGCCAAAGAAATAAATACTTTGTGTGAAGCTTCAAGCGAGTATTTAGTGCGCCACGATTGGTTCATTGATTGATTTGCACAAGCTTTTTATGCATCTTTAAAGTAATTTGATATGTCAAATTCTGGCTATATCGATTTATTTCGCAATCACTGAGCTGTTTGATATATCGAGGTTTGATTGCAGGAACTAATCACTCTGTGTCATGGTATGAAGTCAAACAAGCGCACACGTAAACAAAATGCTCCAGGTAATACAATCAAAACTCGATATAACGAATCACATGGGACCGTTGAAAATAGTTCATTATTCTGAAAGGTTGTTATAGTGAAAGGTCCAAAATTAACCATTCTGCCCATCAATCCATCAGTTTATAAGATGTCACTGCTTGAGCTATCCACGAAAACGACGCTGTTGGCTCTCAGCCCTCGCTGTTGCTATTTTTCATAGATTTTATTGCCACACACAACCAAACCACTGTATAATAAGAGTGACACACGCAATGCAGACACCAATGCTGAGAAAACAACTGACAAAAATGAACCTCCATGTCGCCTCCAAAGCGCAATCTTTCTTGTTTTTTTGTTTTTTACATTTCTTGCCGTGGGCACCACAACTGTCTCACTCGAGACAAACACCTGAACTGTTCAAAAGCGCAAGCGCGCATACGACACTGTCTGGAAAATGCAAAGTGCAACCGTCTGGCATCCCCGTGAGTATGGAGGTTACATTTCTTTATGCGTATTGCTAGTACAGCCATGGAAAGAAGCGTAAAAGAAAGAGGCATGTGCAGAAAGAAGGACGAAAGAAGGATGAGATGTGCCTCCACTGCTAGGCGATACTTGCCTGGGCAGAGCATGCACTCGCAAAACCCGATGCGTAATGACATCCACAACAGATTTAAAAAAACTATCTCCCACATTTTCTTTCTTAACTGAGCGCAGTCTCCCTCGATTTCGGAGTATTAGTTCGTAGAACTGAGATGTTAACTCGATACGGAAACTGAATTACGATCGCTATTCTGAAAAGTCTGGTATTCTAAAGTTTGTAGTACTGAAATATTTTTACACTGAAGCCATAAGTCAGCAGGGGATTTCTGAAAAGTTTGTTAATGTGGTGTTTGTATAATGAGGTTCACTGTATAGGCAGTGTTTAGGGTGTCTCGATTAATGGCTTTTTTGTTGTTTGACAAACCCACACAATCCCACTAATCTTCGAAAAATTTCTCAATGCTTTTTTGTCAAATTTTAATGCAACTAGCATTCTTAGGGTACTTCACACACTTCTCGGGGGCTGCCTATATACCGTATTTACTCGCATAATGATCGCACTCACGTGATGATTGCACCCCTGAATTTTGTCGTCAAAATTCGATTTTCTTTCTTTCCCGTGTAGTGATCGCACCCTGCACTTTTCGCAGCGATATGTCGTGTGCCAAGTCTAGCTAATGGTGATCGCGTTTACCATCTGTCGAATGCTGTCAAATGCTACGCGAGCGACTCTTGAAGACATACCAAGCGGTCTGCACGCACCAAACATTCTTAAGCAGATGCCCCATTTCATTCCTGTCATCACTTTCCGCACTTCCATGAAAGAAAAAAAAGCTACAACCAAACTTGCCTTGGCTTTATTACTTGTAGGCTTCATAATGGTTTTGGCCAACAACAACAAAGAAGGCCCCTTTCGATTCTTCTCGTCTGCACTCGTGGGCACGCAACAAATCGCGAGCGGAAACGAAAGTAGCCACGTTTACACTGATATATTAAGAGTGTACCCTATTCATACGCCGGCGCTTGTAACGCAGCTAAGATATTCGCCCACCCTTAGCGGAAACGTGCCGTGTTAGGATAGTAGTGAAGACAAATGCCGCAGTTTCCGCAGCATGCCCACCATGTGTTTCTATGTCACTGGCAGCTCCGCGCGCCCATCTCTGTTTCTGTCCCCCTCAAAGTGTACATGGCTATGTTATTGTCGCAAACTTGCCGATATTAACAATATTATTCATTACTGATACAGAAGAAACTGTTTCAATGCACGTAATGTACTCGCGAGAAGAAAAGAAAAATCGCATTCGGTGTATTCGGCTTGCTCCGCTGGCCGCAATTTTTGTTTTGGTGTCCCGCACTACGTACAGTGGCAGCCGCCTGCTTGTTGACCTGTTGTCATCCCGCAGCAAATGTGGGATGAAAAAAAAATATTATTTTAGCAGGAAATTTAACCCACGTAATGATTGCACCCCTGAATTTATGTCAATTTTTTTGACAAAGAAGCGTGATCATTACACGAGTAAATGAGGTCTGTCTAACCCTTTTCCCGGCAACCTGGGTCAGCGGGTAATCCATGGTAGAATGGGCAATGCATCAGGCTGCTCTGATGAGGGAACAGGTTTAAAACAAAGCCGTAAGAACAACTTGGGTCGCTGGGTATGTGGCAGGCTGCTGCACAGACTTCAGAAAAAGTAATTGTTTGGCAAAAGGAGCTCGCAGCAACAAAAATCATGGACTAATTCTTGTTCAGAAAAGACTGGACAGTTCAAACTACGCAAAAATAAAAATCTCTTTTTAAAATCTTGTCCACCCTGTCCTCTTAAATGGTTGTGTTCATAGGTTGGCATACTCGCTAATACTCAATTTAAAGGTGCGAGTAAGTGACAAAGGGTATCAGTAGACTTGAATATGAACGTGAATGAGTAGTACTGAGGGGATTGTGTTCAGCCATTTCATTGCAGCGCCATAGTGCAGCACGTTTTGGGCACAAGGACCATGTCACGGCCAAATCAATTTCGAATTTTGCACATGCGAGTTGCTGCTTTCCCTCTTTTTATCCTCCAAAGGGTGCCGGTACAGCAGTGAGGCTGTAAACCAATTGCTGTTGTATGCCCCTGAGCAGACAAGGGGCTCACACGATTGATCCGCTCAGGCAGGAATTGGCATCTCCTCTCTCCCGGTAGCTTGAGCCAACTGTGGGAGGGAGGGCACAGAAAAAAGCTCTCAAACAGTGATGCTGTGCATATTGGATTCAAATTCCTCTGGGCAGCCATTTTGCTGGCCGAACCTGCCGAGGGTCCTCGACCCAAGGAAAATGAGTACAGTCGAGCCCACTTATAACGGCCCCACTTAAGACGAACGCTCGCTTATCCCGAACAAGTCCGGCGTGACCGTCAAAATATACGTTTAGGCTATGGCGCTCGGTCTCAGCTACAACGAACGCCCGCGAACCTAGCCGATCGGCTACAGCGAACGCCTTGGTGTCGCGGACCACTTTCCACGTGGCGAGATCCGCCGACCCTGTGTTGTGCACGCTCCGAGAATTGGCTTTCCCGTGGCGTCTCGCCGGAGGCATGGAGGAGCGGCGATGCGGCGAGGGGATTGCCGCGATAACAAGAGAGAGAGAAAAAAAAAATGCCGGCCCAGCACGCATCAGCAACGTGAACACACAAGTCGAAAGTGCCAGCTCATTCGCCACGGGACCCCACTCGCCATCGTCGATGTCAGGGCAGCGGCGAAGTTTTCCACCCATTGACAACGTAGAACGTGATCACGTGCTTTCGTACCCCCTCTTCTCCCTTCCCCCCCCCCCCCCCCCCTTAACGCCGTGCCTCACACCTCACACGACTGCGGGACTGTCTTTTTCTTACTTGTGGTTGTGCTAGCATTGTCGGCATTGTTTCCTACTGGTGTGCTCCCGTGCCTATCTGAGATGGCAGATTCGCCGGCGTCTACTTCGACAGTGAAGCGAAAAGCTTTGGACTTGGCCACGAAACTGTTGATATTGAAAGACCTTTCCCAAGGCGCGAAAAACCACGAACTGGTGAAAAAGTATGGTTTGTTGAAATCGACAATATCCACGATACTAAAAGAGGACAAAATCTACAAGAGTGCCACCACGGACTCCGCGACGAGGAAGCGCCTACGGAAAGCCACATATGCAGACGTTGAAGACGCGCTTCTAAAGTGGTTCCTTGATACTCGAGCACGCAATGTTCCCATCAGCGGGCTGCTGATGTTGTCCAAAGCAAAGGACTTAGCGTTCCTCCTGGACTTCCCAGATTTTTCTCCTGGCAATGGCTGGCTCCATCGCTTCAAGCTCCGCCACGGAATTATTTTCAAGACCATCAACGGCGAATCGGCATCGGTAAGCGACGAAGGCATCAACACGTGGATGTCTAAAAACTTGGCCCGTGTATCAAGTTATGCTGAAAGGGATGTGTATAACGCCGATGAAACGGCGCTATTCTATCAAATGCTGCCTGGCAAAACGCACGCTATGAAGGGTGACAAATGTGCTGGCGGCCAGCACAGCAAAGTTTGCATAACTGTGCTTTTGTGCACCAACATGGATGGAAGCGATCGATGCTTGCCATTTGTCATCGGTAAATCAAAGAGGCCACGTTGCTTCTGCACATATGTACCAGTGCGTTACAGGCATAACTCGAAGTCGTGGATGACACGCGAGTTGTTCGCGGAATGGCTTATTGACTTTGACAGCAGCATGGCGAAGAAAGGGCACAAAGTTCTTCTGATTCTCGACAACTGTACCGCCCACCATGTCCAAGCTGTCTTAACGGCAGTTGAGTTGCTTTTTCTGCCGCCAAATGTAACTTCAGAAGCGCAACCGCTGGACATAGGTGTAATACAGTCGTTTAAAGCGGCCTACAGGCCGCTTTAAATGACCGAAACGTTTGTGCAGAAACGTTGTGCAGCGAATGCTGATTGCAGTTGATCGCCCCGCTGCCAATGTGCCTCTGCAGGTCTCGCTGTACTCGGCGATAGAAATGATCAGAGCGGCGTGGATGGAAGTGACACCCGAATTGTTTTCGCAAGGCCAGCTTCGCTGACGCACCTGAAGCAGGCATTGAAGACACTGAACAAAGCCAGCCTGACGACGACTTGTGGCAACGCGTTGTTGATGCTAACCTGGCCGGCTGCGATCTTGATTGGCAAGATTTTGTTGATGTGGACGACGCTGCTGAAGTGGCGGAGTCGTTTTGCGACGAGACCGCCGTCCGGGAAGTGTGGGCATCAAGCGACGCCGAAGCATCGAACCATGACAACGATCCGTCGGAGCCAGCACCCGCAAGCGCGACCACAGCAGTGAGCCATATTGAGGCACTTAGAAATCTTGTGTATTTTAAGGCCTTGGGTGACGAACACATCGCAGCTTTGAACAAGCTTGAAACCGCCGTCATTGGGTGTGCTCTGACGAGGCAGACAACGATCACCGATAAATTTTTGTTTTGATTGATGTCAATTTTTGTGTGTGGCCCACATACCACGAACTTCTGGATAGAACGAACGAATTCCGCGTGACGCTCTGGTTCGTTATAAGCGGGCTCAACTGTACTTTTTCGCTGTGTAGTCAAACTATGCAGGGTCGCCCAGTAGGCTATGGAGCTGAAGGCATATTGCCTTGGTAGCACAGTCACTGGAACAGTCATCCTGCCATATAGCAGCGTGTTACGCTGTTTTATAATACTGTTGTGTTGCCCTCGTATGATGGGAGCTTCGGCAGGTACACACCGCGTGGATAGGGTGTAGCAGTTAGTTCAACGCCAAAGCAGTTGTCTAATAAAAGCCTTCGTTGTACTCTGAGCCTTCTCTTCCCGGCACTCTGTTTCACTCCCAGCGAAGACTGATCAATCATCTTTCTTTAAGCATACGCAACACATACGGCTGAGCTATTGTACACAGTGAGCTTAGATCCTCGGACCTGCATGGTGGTCTAGGTAACCCCATAGGAATGCCATAAGAGAGATCACAGTACCGATAAGTGTGAGCAGAAGCGAGTATGAGTGTGAATGAAATGCACATTCAGGTGAACGTACACGAATGTGAGTGTGTACCTACGGTTGTTAGTTATGCGGGTTTTATGGCGCAAGAGCAACTACAGGTATGATGTGCCATGCACAAGATGAGAATATATAATTTGATGAAAGTGCTTCAAGCAACAAAAATTATCACTTTAGAGTTTGTTTAAGAAACCTGCTTCTTCTAGAAACTCAAAAATATTGTCTAGAGATACAAGCACGTTTTCAGCTAGGATCAGGGAGGGATAAATGGTGTTAGTGTTTTGTGACGTTCATAAAAATATTTGTCTTTTTTCCTCCAATGCAGGACATATTATTAAAATGTGATTCATGGTTAAGTTTCTTGGCATTGATTAGAAACCACTTGTTCTTCATTTTTCAATAAAAAGTTATGTGTGAGATGTGTGTGTCCGATACCAAGGCGACAAAGGATAACTTCCATGAAACATTCCTGGTGGTATAATGTCTTCCACTCCTGCAGTATGGGCTTTACTATTTGTAGTTTGTTGTTAGCTTGACAGTCCCAATCCTTTCGCCACTTTGTGGTGATCGCAGCACAGACTACCTGAACAGAGTCCTTGAGTGGAAGATTTATTTCTGTTAGTCTTTCATGGGCTGTCATTGTTGCATATTTGTTCGCCTTTTCATTTCCCAGGATTCCGACATGGCTTGAAAACCAACAGAGACAAATTAATTAACCGCGATTTTCACTTTCGCCAAACATTCTCAGGCTGTCGCCAAGAAGAGGTTCACACTCTGATTTTCTATGGAGGGGAATTAAGTGAACTGAGAGAATCTGTGTAGACCACTACTTTTTTATAACCTCCTGTTACTATTTTTTTCAAAACCATAAGCAGGGCATATACTTCCACTGTAAAAACTGAAGCAAACTGTGGCAACCTAAGACAATTTTCCCAGTGTTCTGATACACCTGCACTTCCAAGATGTTTATTTGTCTTGGACCCATCAGTGTAAAACTTGGTGCAATCATTGTATTTTCTTGTAATTCTCAGAAATCTTGTATTACGAGTTCAGGTGCCGTTTCTTTTTTTTTTTTCTTTTTTTCTTATGCATGCGTAAGAGCAAAATCACAAAAATGTGCAAAATCATACCATGGGGTCTTCGGTCTTCAGTGACCCTGAGAGCCTCGTTCAGAACATTGCAGTTTTGGCACATTTCTTCAAAACGAAGGGTAAGTGGTTTCACGTTATGTGGTTTGGCACCGAGAGTTGGCCACCGAGACAAGTGTCTCGGGCCTTGGAGTTCGGTTGCTTTTAGGGCCCTGCTGGACTGATGTCTGCAGGGCCTTTGAAGAGGATGCTGCTCCATCCTCTTCATGGAGCACCACGGACTGCTCCATTCCACCACGGGGGCGGGGGGAGTCACTGCGGGACCACTATGCGTGGGCTCGAAGAACTCCTGAGGCCTCTGTGACACTGCTGCTACCTGTGTCACATCGGCATAACTTCTTCGCAAAAGGTATGACAATTGCTTTCTTGCTTCAAAGAACAAGATCTTTTCTTTAACAGTCAGTGTAATTATTTTTTTTTCTTTTTTCCAGCAAGGGTGTAGTATAGTGTCGCCCCCTGTCAGATCTCTGTGTCATCGTACATGTATGTTTTGTAGTTGTTTAGCTAGATGGCGCACCCCCCTTCTGTCATGTGACAAACTTGGACCAATCGTGAGGTGCCATCTGGCATGTGAAGCCTTTTTAATAATAAACAGCCGCGGGTCGGCGGAGTCTTCGTTCCGGTTTTCATCGGGAGCAGTTAGCTCCGTGTCTCCTTCACTGCGCCGGCGCTAGCCGCGCGTTCGCCCGTCGGGGCCCCCCGCTTGCCTGCCGCTGCCGACACAACAAAGGGCAAGACTGCGAGTAAGCTGGATGGTCTCCTTTGCAGTCAACGCAATGAGGGGAAGAAGTGCAATTGCCAGATTGGTGATCATTGGAGCTGCATTTAGCACAGGTTGTTTGTTCTCTGCATGCATGTGAAGCATGTCCAAACCTTTGGCATTTGAAACATCATCTGAGGTTCGGGATACTATATGGTTTGACGTTTACTTTGCCAAAACCTGCGTCCAGCGAGGTAGGCATTATGCTTGTTCCAAAGGTGGGTATAACATGTTTTGTCGAGATTTCTTGGTCATTTCTGGGGATGACAATTTTTTGTACTTTGGTCACGTTTTGTTCCTGGTAACCTTCCAGCAGTTCCTTTTCGTTCAAGCCCAGAAAGTCCTCCTCAGATATCAGACCCCTGATTGTATTTAGTGTTCTGTGGGCTGAAATTGTCACTTTCGGGTCACCAATACTGGTAAGTTCTGAGAGCTTTTGTGCTTGATCTTTGTCATTTAGTTCTAGGCGAAGGTCGCCACTAGACAATCTTTAGGCTTTGTATGTCAGTCCGATTGTGTCTTTCAGGCACTTGGCCACCAGAAATGGAGAGAACTTTCTTACTGGTATGTTGTTTTCACTGTGGACTGCATAGTACTTGGGAAACGATGGAGCAGTCCTCTCAAAGGAGAAATAGAATGGTGCTTCGCTGCGGCATCTTTTCAGACGCCAATCATAGACAACAGAAGTTTGTGCTGCCATAAGAACATGTGTATGTTTGGCAACAGCGCCAACCACCTCTCACAGAGTCCAAAGAGGGGATGTGGCAGAGCTTGCATACAAGTCTGCACAATGCCAGTCGTACGCTGTCACTATAACCAAATATGGTGTAACCAAGGTAAGATAGCCACCAGCGTTAACCCATCCGCCAAGAAGAAAGGAAGCAAATGGAAAAGAGAAGACAGGCAAGGCCAAAAAGTGAGAGAGAGAGACAAATATTTAAGGAGAGAGAGACGAGAAAAGGCGACTGCCGTTTTCCTCCAGGTGGATCAGTCTAGAGGTGCAGTCAATGTGAAGCAGAGGCCAACGAGGTGTGTTGCCTTCACCTTTGGGCCTTGAAGGTCCGAACAACCGGAATCGGCTCGAACCCCAGGATCTCCCTTTCCGCAGACTACACGCAGGAAGGTAAAACTCTCACGTGCTCGGGTATGTGGTGTCACAACACACCAAACGCCTGCTGATGCAGACGCCTCCGCGGGGGTACCTATGGTTGTATGTGTGCATGTGGGCAGATCTCAAGAACAGTACTTTTTTTTTTTTCCTTTTTTCAAAGCGATTGTGTTCCTTGAGGTCAAAAAGCATGAGAGCCTATGATTCAGAGGCTAAACTCACCAGGGCTGCGGCTGGTAGGAGGTGCAGGAGGACGAGGCGGGCTGCCTGGTGCCCTCGATGGCCTGGCTGAGCTGGAACCGGCCACAGCTGCAGAATAGCTCAGTGGACGGCTCATCCGTGTGCTCTTTTGCTGAAGGGCAAAGTTTTCCGTCTGCCTGGCTATTTCTGCCAATGCGTCATCTGCAAAGCACAGAAAATAAGTTTATGCGTGGAGCGTACATCAGGGCAGAAGCATCACCAGAGAGAGATAGAGGTCCTTGCTTTGTTTACACTACGCAAGAGAAGCAAACTAAAAATACACAGGGCCACGAAATTTACTAAAGGCGTCCATGAACTAACTGCTACAACTGTACCAGGACATTATAATTGCATTTCTACGTAATGAAATGCAAATGTGACAGTATAATGAAGACACACTGATGAGGACTGCACCCACAAACTCTGCACTCAATCTTTACTACTATCACAAAATTTACGCTAATTTAGTGCAGTGTCATGCCAGGAAATCGAAAAAAGAGACAAGAGCAAGTCTGTGGGCTGACTGCCCATGGAAGCATCCATATTTAAGAACTCTGCCGGCAGCCAATGAAATAAATAGCCCACTATCACGTTTACAACTCGCTGTTCTTAAGCAGCTCTGGGAACTCTGAATTAATGTTCCCCCACAACTAAAAGCACTTGAATTTACCACCTGCCTTTCATATTTTAAGCTGTGATTTTCCTGCAACTTTTTTAAGAAGTCAGACCCACATCCGCATTTAGCTTGTTGCACGAAAACAAAATTGGTGCTTCCATTGTCTTCTCAGACATCATTTTAATAGTATAGGCTGACTGTATTTCTGCAATAAGGTGCAGTGCTTTCATATAGCTGGTCATTTTGCAGCAGCACCGTAAAATGGAGTGAAAAAAAACATAATAATAATAATAAAAGAAGCTAGACATACACAAAGCTGTATATGTCTAGGCCAATGTGTTTAAAATATTACCAGGGTGCTTCGATACTTTTATTCTGGTCATGAGTTCATGAAATTCCCCCATAATGCTATGGGAGCACTTCATATAGCCCCTGCAGTGGACACACCATGGCACTGGCCCCAGTAGAAGGCCACCGGAGTTGATGTCGACAGGGTCCACAGGTGTTACGTAGGTACGTAGATACGTGTTACGTAGTTACGACCCACGTTTGCACGAGGGTTGACTGCCATGGTGTGTGAACATTGTCGGTACAATGTGCAAATCGCCACACAGTGTTTAAAAATTTACGTGTCAGCAATTTTGAAATTACAATGCATCGTTTCTTTTCTAGGTTCACTTGCATTTGTAACAGTGGCCTAACTCAGATTTTAAAAGGTACACATGGGACTATTCTATTGTTCTAAATCGGCAGCAGAGCACTTGCATGTTGCATTTTTAATTATTTAGCATAACAGGCCTGAATTGCTGTTTATTATTTTATTTATTTATTTATTTACAAATACTGCTGTCTCAGATGTAAGACATAGCAAGAGTGGGTATGTACATCAAGACAACACACAATCAACATGTCACATGTAAATGAACTTCGTCTAGAAAACGCTCATGTGGCAATTCTCCGAGATTAGTATGTAGGTTATTCCACAATTCAATGGTAAATCGCAAGAAATAAAATTTGAAGCTACCTAAATGAGCTCGAAAGGGAACAATATTCGAAGGATTGGCTCTTCGTGTTACATGTACCAAGGAGCTAACAAATGTCACAGGTACGTCGACAATGACAGAAGCATGTACAATTTTGTGCAACATTATAATCCTTTCACACGTGTGCCTATGTAACAACGGCTCAAGCGATAGCAGGCCAGCATGCAGAGAAGGGGAGAAATTGCGATCGTATCAATCACAAATAAATCTAACAGCTTCTGCACAGCCTCAAGCTTAGATACATCAGATACGCAGTGAGGTGACCAGACAACAGATGCATATTCTAGAGTAGCTGCTCACATTACACCTTTTGCATGGTGCATCTCTCTCCATGTAGTGACTGCATGCTTCGCGACAGCGACAATGTCTAACATTTGTTGTGTGCCTGCGTGTCGGTCCAGCTGCAAGGGTACCTAACTTATTAACTAAGCCAATAACTACCTAAAAAGCTAAATTTAATTAAGTAAGCTAATTTCACAACTAATAAGACAGCTAACTAAGCTCACTAATAGCAAACATAACTAAAGTATACAATAACTAACTGAACTAAACCAACTGACAAAGCTAACTGAACTAATTACCTAACTACAGTCAAACCTCATTACCACAAACATGTATATAGCGAAATATCAGATAAAATGAACTAAAGCAAAGTTTGGTTGGTCCATGCTTTGTTTCAATGGGAGTTCTGTTTGCATAATGAAATAAGAAATTAAAAATTTGACACTGGATCGGTTGTATCGAAGTTGGTTTTTCTGTTCGTGTGGCTCGAAATATGTCAATGAGTCAAGAAAAACTCTAATAAACACACCATTTTGATCGTTTGAATCGTGATAGCGGAGGAGTTTGAATCGCCTGCTCTTGTTGCATGCCACGCCATCTAGGGGCAGCGAAAGTAGCTAGCATCGGCTGACCAGCTCATGATCAAACTCTCACCCCCGCCGCCTCTTCATGCAATCTGTGCTTTGTCATTCCATCATGCAAATCACAAGTTTGTCTTGTCGAATGCCCTCAAGTGCTGCCAAACAATGATTACGCTGTTTTTAAAATACATTCATTTGTGCATGTGGCCAGCATCACTGTGGGTGTGTATTTTTGCTCTCCAGCACAGAATGAAAGGTGAGGTCACAAGTTTGTACCAAGCTTTAAATGTAAAAATTGTGTGTTTTTGCTAATTTGTGTTGTCCATGTTTAAGCTCTTTAGGCACCCTTCCATTGAGCTCAAGTGCACACTTGCTCGCAGGAGTTTATATGCATACCTTTACAACAAATATTGGACATATTGAATTAAATTAAATTATACTGTGCCGTTTTATGAGCCAAAACCACAACCTGATTATGAGGCACACCGTAGTGGGGGACTCCAGATTAATTCTGACCACCTGCGGTTCTTTATTGTGCATTTAAAAACAAGTACACGGGTGTTTTCACATTCAGCCCCCATTGAAATGTGGCTGCCGTGGCTGGCATTTGATCCCATGGCAACACCATAGCCACTAGACAACCATGGTGAGTTGGATATAACAAATTATTTTAGCTTAAAATCTGACTTCATTATGATGAGGCTTGACTGTAATAAGTAACTAAGCTCACTAATTACCTAACTAAACTCACTAATAAGAAACTTAACATGACCGAACTAATGCTTAACGATTCTATCTAACCAAATAGAACTAAAATAACAACTAAACTAATTAACTGGATATATATAGCTAACAACCTAACCAAATATACAAATAACTAATTAAGTGAACTAACAAAACAAACTAATATTCAATGTAATAACTATCCAAACTAAATAACTAAACTAAACAATAACTAACACATCCACTGTAATGAAACTGAACTAAAGTAACTATTAACAATAATACTAACTCATATGTAATGAAACTAACTAAACTGAAACTATTAACTAAATAATTAGCTATGTAACTAATAACCATCCTGAACCAAATATACTGTACATAACAAACTTCAAAGCTACTCTGACAGAACAATTAACTGGTAAACTAAAAATATAGCTCATTAACTGAACAAAACAAGAAAAGGTAATCAAAGCAACAAAACTAACCAGCTAATTAAATATAATGAAAGTAATTGAAAAAATAATTAGTTCACACAACTAACTAACTACCCTAACTAATCAAGTAATAACCAAACTAACTAACCACATATAAGTAACTTATCTCACTAACAGGATAATGTGTAAATAGAGACAGCTGACCAAAACTTTTTGTGCGAGGTATGATACTAAAGGGAGCCATGTCAATCGTACAACACCGCAGCGTATAATTTAAGTGCAAATGCATCGCAAGCTAATTTATTTTGCAAAAGTTCCCATTGTATGTTCACTCTGCAAACATACTGAAATAAATGCGGGAGAGGCACCTTTCCTGGTGAAATATTAGCATGATTGCGCAGCCTGGCCATCTGCTGTGGCAGATTGACCGCTTTCTACTCTTCAGCTCCATCGGTGCCACCTTATATCCCTACATGAAACTTTCAGGAAAGTTTCGTGACCAGAAGGAAAGTATAGAAGGACCCCGGTATTACCAATTCGCTAGTGGAATGTGGCACGAATGAAAATGTGAACTCTCAGAGAGCTAGTTCTTCTAGCATGAGGATGATGGCAAGTACAAACCTTGTCAATGGCTTTGCTTATGCCTTATCTGGCAGCAAGGGCACAAGAGTATCTCCATAAAATGTAACTTTTAGCCTATATTACAATCTGTACATGAGATCTGTAGAAAGTTATTAACAATGTCAGCTACTACTGCGATCCTATGAGCATAGAACAAAATTATAGCACAACATGGTGGAAACAGTAATTAAAAATTAAATTATGGGGTTTTACGTGCCAAAATCACAATCTGATTATGAGGCACACCATAGTAGGGTCTCCGGATTGAAATTGACCATCTGGGGTTCTTTAACATACACTGAAATCTAAGTACCATGGGTGTTTTTGCATTCCGCCCCCATTGAAATGCGTCCGCCATGGCTGGGATTTGATCCCCCGACCTTGTGCTTAGCAGCACAACACCATAGCCACTAAGCAACCATGGAGGGTGTTGCATTCTCCCGGGTAGCGTACCCCACCGCTGCTGAGTTGTTGCGATGCCTGTTTATCGAAGCTCGACCGACGTTACTATTGGGTCGCGTGGCGTTGTCGGCGGGCTGCAGGCGTCCTGTAGACCATGGCGACCAGGCAATGATGAGATAATTTCTAGTGCGAAACTTGCATGGTATATTCAATGGTTGGTGAAAGATGAGAAGAAGAGAATGAAGTGAAAAAGTACGTTGCAGGGCCCTTTTAAATAGACCCACTAAATTCGTAGGCGGGATCTTGCTCACGTCAACATCACGTGACAGGCACTGAGTCTGGTTGTGGATAGGCAGCTGATCACTCCTCCTCGATTAGCTTGCACAGTGCCACCTCCGCATGCGGCAACCCTGGTGCCTGGTCAAGGATGGGGCTGCTGATTCATGCTCCCAGGTGAGGTGGTATGGGCTTGCTTCCTCTGGTGGCAACCCGCGGGGCCTGTTTGGTTCACGGAAAGCACGTCTGATTGTGGATGGGCGATTTATTCATTCTTCTAGGCGACGTTGGTTAGCAGAAGTTCTCCTGTAGAGCTTGACAGTTTGTAGAAAGGGTCCCTCTAAAGTCGCACGCACACAAAGGGGCCTGTAAGCACTGCGGGGTGCCAGCCAGACCGGCAACCCCTCGAGACAACCACAACAAAAAAATTGGGAATTCACCCTTCATTTCGATGAGGCATGGTGGTCGAGCATTCTTTTTTTTTTTTTCCTCGGAGTGCTACACGCCAACCGTAACAAGGGTCAACAGTGCAAACTATCAAGCTACAAGTAAGAGAGAATAAGAAGCTCCCCTGCCCACTTTTCCGGTTTCTGATGTTTCTAAGCACAATGATGGCGACTGCTTACCATCATACGCTTGGAATTTTGTTGCCATGGCAACAGTCTCAGTGCTCTCCTCCCAATGTGGTGTCAGCAGACAATGTAACTGAAGTGCTGGTAGCCGGATTAGCTTAAAAGAAAGTTCCTTCTGGCTATTCAAGCTGTGCTAAACTCCAAATTTCTTTATTCTGGACCTCCTCGAGCATTAATATTGTGCATTAATTAATTTGTATCATGCATTAATATTGAAGGGTGTGACCCTATGTTTACAAAGATTGACCGATAATTCGGACACTAATAGCTTGGAAATTCTTGCTGTTCGATAATTTCGACTTTGCTTGCACGACCGCATGCTAATTTGGCCACAGAGTCATGCAGAAATAGCAATATTGTTGTCTTAATATGTTACTGGCACCTTCTCGAAGGCGACTGTAGCGAAGCCTAGCCAATAAAGTAGTCACTAGCTGTACCCGAACCGAGGGACAAGCCAAGCGAAGCCACGAAATTGTAATGCCTGCATTTCTCTAATTTGATTTCTTGTGCGAATTCCGAGCGTCCTATGTTTGTTCCTTTATGTTATATAGTGACACAATTCTGGGCAACTTAATTGATTGCTATCACAAAATTCTGCGATTCAGAATTGTCAAGCAGTTTCAAACAGTGTAAACTACAGTCTCAATGTCCTTGCTGACAAGGGTGGCAAGGGCCAACAATGACAATGATCGAGGAAACCCGCTATCATTTTGCTATTGGAGTGCATGCAATCTTAGTTTAAATTGTCAGGAGATGAAGATTCTGTGCATTTATTGACTGTAAGTCTACCTATGGCGACAGCGTGACAATGGTCGAAATATGGACTGATCAGGTTGCAGTCAAGCATATGCGTGTGTAGCAACATGCTAATGCGCTTTTTTGGCCACATGTGGAATAAAGTAATTTATTTTTTAGTGAATTCAATATTTTGGACTTCCGGTTATTCGGGCATTTAGGTAGTTCCCGTAAAATTGACTTAGTGATTGGCAACTGTGCAAATAAAAAATAGCTCAGTATAAAAGCAGACAACTGCTAACCACGACAACAGTGTAGCATCTGGGCTCGTATACTTGGTTGATCACTTTTGGGGTTTGCTTCGCTTATGTGTGAGATCACCCCCAGCAGGTTTTCTTGCTGGAGCAATGAACACGCTGCCAATAGTTTAGCCAGTCACTATGCACCAAGAGTGATGCTATTTCTAAAGGACATAAAAGTGATACTATCCCTAAAGTGATCCATCCAGAATACAGCCCTTAGTATTGTCTGCTTCTTTTTGCATCAGCACCTCTCAATGAAAAGCGCCCTGTTTCTATTACATTTTACATCTAGAACACTGCTATTTGTAATCTCACAAGTTTATGCATTTGTGGGGCTCAAAGGCAGCTCCAAGAATGGCTGCCACAGCGACAGTGTGACAAGCTATTCAAAACTCTGAGTGCACCTACTCACCTGGGGCACACCTAGCTTCCTTTGGAGAATCCCATAGCGGAGGTGGCGAGCTTCTCCTCAAGTGCAAGTCAGGCTCACTCTCAAATGAAGAAGACCGTGCTGCATGAAATATTTTGTTGATGACCATCCAATGAAAAAGCGCAAAATAAAAATACTGTAGCTTACACCTTTGGATGCAAACAACGAGATACTACTAAATATGGAGCTAAACTGTCCTGTTCCTTCGACAAACTGGCTATAGCATTAGAGCCCTGTTTACTAACACTCAGTCTTTAATCATCTCCAAGTAATACATTTACTCTCGAAAGGCAACATTCTGTCTAAGCAACATTCACGCGGAAGAATGTTTTTGAAAGCACCTTGGCAGATCAGAGCTATTTGGCCTAAGCAAGAATCCTGCAGTATCTGTCTAAAGGTGGACGCATATTTTACTCAGCACAATATTCTGTCAGATTTGACATAGCCTGATGCCCACACATGCTAAACCTTGCTTCCATGGCAAATGCTACTAATGATAGCAGGTGAACGTGAAGCCATTCCCAACTTTTGCTTCAAAGTGCCACTAAATAGGGGGAGAAGCAGTGACCTACATCACCTCTGGATCTACCTAACCAAAGTAGCATCGCTGTTGTGTCTGCATGTGGCCTCCATTGTTTACAGTTCAGCGTGTTATGTTTAATCTTGAAGACCATCGCTCTTGATGAGGACCTCGGGATAACACACAGACAAAGGATATTTTGTTTTTTTCCTGGTGCTTCACACGTGGTCCATGTGGCTACCGTTCTAGCACTGTGCATTAAAAAGGCTTCTTCATGCAAATAAATTGTTGGATGCACAAAAGTTTATTTTATTGCGATAGCAATTATAGGGACACTCCATGACCGTCGCCATGAGGTTTCTTCCGTATGAGTGAAAGCGTGTGAGGGTGAGCCAGCGAACGCGGTTCAACGTCGTGTGCGCGAGCGACGAACGGTGCCCAGATGCGTGCCCTCTCCAGTGGCGAGGGAGGAGGGCCGTTCTTCTCGGGCAGCTGCTAGGGTGCCTCGATTTCCTTCACGCCCGCTGCTCTGTACAGAGTGGAGACAATCGCAGCGTCTACTACGGCGTTGGTCACACGAATTGCGGTACTATGCCTTAAGCGGACACCGTAGGGATGCGTTGTCGGAGCTCATGTGTCTTGAAAGCAACCTGCGACGTGGCCAAAGTGTGTGCCCGCGCGGACCTCACCTTCAATGCGATCTGCAATGTTGCAGAGTGTGCGTAGTGCCTGTAGTTCTGTATGCGCCACGCTTTCAACATTTTGTTCGCAATGAAGCGACAGATGCATGGAGGTCAATTGGCTCGAGCTGCTGCCGCGGTTCCTAACTTCAGCGTTTTTCACAGACAGTTTCCACTGTCATCGAGCGAGATGTGTTCATACACCGTGCTGATTAACTTAGTTAAAACACGATGATGGGCTAGTTGGTTTGAATCTATGATAGAATGTGTAAGCGTGACTGAACCAGGACGTAGAAAGAAGCAGACACGCAAAGATAGTGCTGTCTCTGTATGTTTGTTTCTACCTCCTCCCTGAGTCACGCTTAGACATTCTATCATTGTTAATTTACTTAGTAAGTGAATGCTTACAAGTTTATACGGCCGATAAAACTACTGTCCTTACTTCATACAGCTATCTACTAATTTGCTATCGCAATCGGTGCTTCGCCTTTCAGACGGAACTGCAAAATTTTTTCACAGACAAATGTCCCATGTCAGTCGTGCTGTGAAATAGTCTGAGAAATCGATACACTGACTGCAATGCTAAGCCTAAATGCTCATGTTGCCCAGCATGCAGCAGTGTCCTTTGCGCACATCAAAATGCTTGTCGTGTGCTTTTGTGGCAAAACCAATGCGTAGTGCGACAGCAAAGCGGCCTGTATCGAAACAGCTCCTTGCAGACACCGACGTGCCTCAGCCACAAGTTATGCGTGAACGTGCCCAGTGTGACTGTCACATTATGCCATTTAAAAGGTCAATATCATCATTTGTCAACAACAAGAGTGGACCAGGCAAACAAGCGACTCTTAGAACTTCCAAGTTGACTCTCACTTGCATGTTACAATCTGTGCACGCTAGCATGAATTAAAAGGACATTAGGATATACTGAATCACTTTAGATAAATGAATTATTCTGGAACTCTACTTTCGTTCAATCCACGGTAATAGGTTGATTATTAGAAGAGAAAATGTCGCTCAAAGCTTAATTTCTGAATTTCACGCTGAAACTGCCCTAGCAGGTACATCAGTGTGACGTCACAGATTGCAAAGTATTTTTTCACACTTTGGCCAGTGGTATTGTAAATGTTCTTGAAATTTTGCAAGTTTGATCTCCGACTAACTTAGAATGCAATGCAGTTTATTTTTCCCGATAAAAATTTAGCTAGGCCCAAACAAATGCCTTCAAAATCCATGATGTCATGGTGAGCTGGTGCGAGAATTTCAAGGTGGCGTAGTCATCAGTCTTTCGTTCTTGTGTCTGGTATACAAAGTGCCTTCTCTCCATAAGAGTGGCTTTTTTTGGTATTGTGGAAAGGTCAGCTCGAATAATTTTTCTCTTTAGTGCCTCTATAAAAGCACTTGGTCCTACCACCATGGGCTTGCAAGTCGTGCAATAATGAGTCTGGTGCGCTTCTGCGTGGGTCTTTTGCTACTAGCAAACTACTGAAGTGCATATGTGACGTACGATGGCCTGGTTAAATCTAAAATGCAATGTAAAATTTATTCTCCAAATCAATAAATTGTGTAAGTCAATGCAGAACAACCGGACGGGGTCAGATTTGTTGCGACTGCTCGCGGAACTCTACGATACCGTTCGTCCAGCAGAGCCCAGTTTGAAAACCCCTGGGATAGGCACATCGAAAAAAGCATTTCTAGCTGCTGCTGTGGGAAAGGTTAATCTAAATGACTCTGTCAAGTTGAGGAGCAAATTACCTTTCATTTTAATTTCAGCTGATTTCCTGAGTTCAGTGGATAGCCTTAAGACTTCAGGTTGCGGTACATGTGGTTCTTTGGTTTCTATGCTTGTCTTCGGCTTGTAAGGCAGCTCCAATGTGCTGAAAAGTGTTACAAAAAGAAAAGAGAGCATGTAGTTAGAAAAAGTGCATGAGAAGTCGCTGTATAAATTAAACTGCAGCTTTAGAGGAAGTACAAAAAGGCTACAGGCTACACTGCAAACTGCAAGATGATTCTCCATACATATCAAGCCAGCCAACAAAAATGAGGGTATTTTTAAGTTCCAAGTCAACAATTAGATTTCTAACCATAAACTCAGATTATTAAGGAAATGTTCATGTCATAACACAAGATGTTACATTGAAAAAGTTTCTAATCAAATTAACCATGGAGCATTCACCACAAATCCAAGATCAGCTAGAAGTTTACTCTTCTCAATAGAAACTGAAGCTCACTACAAAAGCCTTAGCTCATTTATGTAAAATTAAATTATGGGATTTTAGGTGCCAAAACAATGATCTGATTATGAGGCACGTTGTAGTAGGGGACTCCAGAAATATGGACCACCTGGGGTTTATTAACGTGCACCTAAATCTAAGTACTACAGGTGTTTTTGCATTTTGCACCTATCGAAATGCATCCACTGCGGCCAAGATTCGATCCCGCCCCCTCATGCTTAGCAGCCCAACACCATGGCCACTAAGCAACAGCGGCAGATAAATGATTTATGTAATCAATGCCATACAAGTTTCACTCAGTTTACTCAATATTTAGTTAAAGAGACTGATGGGCAAGTATTTCAAATCATAATCAAAGTTTAACTGAAACTGGGAACATGCAGGTTCTCACAAAATAAAACTCAACACGCTCAATCGGTAAGGACAAGACATCACAATACCTGAAGAAACTGTTTATTTTTCGTAGAAATGCGCAAAATACCCAAAGTAAGGACATTCAACGAAAATAAAAAAAAAGATATTTTGCAGAAACTTTTTCTGCAATGGGTTCAATGCTTGTGAGCAATATCAGGCAGAACATTGGAAGCATAATTCGCCAAAAGCCACCTTTGGCTTTGTTTAAAATTTGAACAGACAACTCTTGTAGAATGTGAAACAGAGGAGTACATCGCCTTTTCTCTACATTACCTGTGGGATAGGAGTACAGACAAGAATATTTCATCAGTCTTTCCCCTGTTACCATGCTATCAATAGAAATTGAGTTACATGCCAAACTTCTTCCTCATCCTCTGTTCCTGCTGTAATCTGTCAAATGACATTTGCTGCCTATGACTTAGTGTTGGGCTAAGACTTTTTGCTAGAAACTCCCTACTAAAGACCTCGAAACTAAAGAAAATAATTTTCAGATGTGTTGCCTGTAGGCAACACTTGTCCGTAAAGGGTTAATATGAGATATGTAGACAAAGAGGCAACATAATACAACAGAGGACATAAAACTGACAGTGCAACCTGCTACAGGCTTGCCTTTCACACATACAGTTGAACCTGCTTTTAATGAACGCAATAGTTCCATGAAAAGTAATCATCATATCAGCTCTTCGTTATATGTGAACTCTCCTTTCCACATGTGCAAAAATTGACACTGAAGCTGGTGTCAGTAATTACGATTCAATGCTAATTCAATCCAAAAATCGAATTTTGAGTATCTTCATTTTTGTTTCTAGCATCGTTCTACAGCTAGGCGCAAGTTTTCGTAACAAACAACCCACCTAACTCATGTGTAATGTTAATCTGTAATAAATAAAGGGAAATGAGACATCCACCCTAACGTAGCTAATTGTTACAAAGGAAACCCATACAGGTTCCTCAAAAGAAAGAAACCCACAGTTGAAGAAAAATTCATCCTGGTCCGGGACTCGAATCCGGGACCACCGCCTTTCTGGGACAGCAATTAGCTACGTTTGGGTGGAAGTCTCATTTCCCTTTATCAATTACTTCTCTCCACCTTGTGGGTTTCAGCAGAACTATCATGTAAAACTCTTGCCTTTGCTTCGAGTTGTTGATAAATTCGACTTCGCCATTGCCATCTGCTAGCATTCTGGTTAGCTCAGATGGTAGAGCGGCTGCTCCAGAAAGGCGGTGGTTCCGGGTTTGAGTCCCTGACCAGGACGAATTTTTCTTCAACTGCAAGGCTTTTTCTTTTGAGGAACCCGTATGGGTTTCCTTTGTAGCAATTAGCTACGTTTGGGTGCATGTCTCATTTCCTGTCATTAATTACTTCTCTCCAGCTTGTGGGTTCCTGCAGAACTATTACGTCAAACGTTAATCTGTCAATCTAAAGAAGAAAATCCGGCATCATTGCTTTTTGAAATACAGTCGACTTCTGTTAATTTGATCCTGACAGAACGACTAAAGTAGGAGAGTTATCTGGCCGATCGAATTAAACAAGAGGCAGAACGAACACCAAGACACACTACTGATCCATTTGGCAGCACATCGAAATCTCGATAATTAAAATCTCTTTATTCAAATTGACAAATAATTTGAACTGTTCTGTTTGTCCCTGCAAAGTTCTATGTAGAGTAGAACCTCATTTATACATTCTGGGGAAAAAAGCGACAAAAGAAGCATTAACTGGGAAAACATATGAACTGAGGTCACTAAAAAATCTGACACTGAACTGTAGTTGACATCTATGTAATGTGAAGTGTTGCATGAGTCTTTTCAGCACAATATGGCAATGCCTCCGAGCTGGTGGGGCCCAAGCAGCCAGAGACGCGCACTGTCATTTTTGCAGCCTCGGCAAGCTTACGCTTGTGCTCCTCGAATGGACGTTTACAGAAATGCGCATGCACCGTCAGCGGTGGCTGCAAGTGCTTTCGTTGCTGGTGGTTAGGCACATGACACTGTGGGAGAAGGGAGCATTGAACCTACAAGCAAGGTGCACAGGCGAGTCTCTGGCGGTGGCCAGCACACTAGCTTCCTGTACTGCCTTGCAGCTGCTGCTGACGGTGCAAAAGCATTTCTGGAGAAGTACATTTGGCATGGGTCAGCAGCTTCTTAGAACGGAGAATTTTGGCAGGAAGTTTGATGTGCGCACTGGACGCAAATCGTTGCTGCATGAGACGCCAACGTGCATTGAGGTGAAACGCATGTCAAGTTGATGCCTGTAGAGGCGGGACACATGCTGGCTACACGAGACGCATATAGTTTTTATGTTCTGTAGTCTTTTAAGATGGCGACGGGAAACCAAAACGAAATCTAGTTGGTGGTGACATAGGAATACGATGCCTACGATGCCACCAGAATGAAACGTTATGCTTGCTTCGCGCAGCCTGCAGCATGGAACAGTACAGTGTATGGGCTATCGCCTATTCAATGCGTGTGGTATGCTTCCAACGCACTACGCCTCATGCGCTATGAAACAGGTAAGTGAAGATGCGTATCGCACTAGGGTTGGTGGTGATAGCTGTCAATGTGGCATGCAACAACCCGGAGGCACAATAGATGTGGTGAATAGAAGTGTGGTGAATGTACAATGTGGTGCTAGAGGCCTATCCAGGCGATCCTTAACCTTAACTTTAGTCTCCTGCATCACAACAATCATGTATTGTCAAGCAAATAAAGAAAGCGCTTCACCACACACATAATTTGATGTAACCAAGATGGTGGACCTCGGGCTGAAATCGTAACTGAAGCGCCAACATAAGGGAGGGTGATATATACCTGCCGCTGTCCATTCTCCACACCATTCAAGCTTTAAAAACTTGTTTCAGCTTTCGAAGCTCTACTAATGAGAAATAGGAACACGGCCATACTGGTTAGGGCAAGGTAGCCATGTGGGAAAGCCTGATTACGAACTTTGGCATATAGTCTATTGCTGGTACCAGAAAAGAAAATTGAGTGTGTGTCAGCGCTTCCACGTGAAATGGGTGGGCGAGTATTGCGGGGAAGCTGCTGCAGTGGGCGGCTACTGCTCTCGACCATGCATGCCTCGTGCCTTGTTTTTGTTTACAAGGAATCTGGTGGCCGGAAAACGTATGATTCGATCACAGTTTGGAGTGAACTGAACATTAGTGCCAAAAATTGGTTTTTCCTGGAAGCTATGAACCGGTAAAAAATAGTGTTACTATATTAGGTCATTTTTTTGTGTTCTCCATTGCAAACGTTGGTGCCAGGAAATTGTATGTAATGAAATCGTATCAACAAGGTTCTAACCTATTTCAATAAGGAATAACTCCTGCGAATTCTAACTACAAAAACCGTGCAACAGTTACTTCAAACAAAATTTCTTACTCCCATGGACTGCTTTTCGGACAAATACAAGCGAAAGGCGAAGGTTTGATGCGTCACTAGCTACCGTAATGTTTCGTGCAGTAAATATGATGAATTGCCATTTCACCCAAAAGGCAAAGCATTGATAGTGATAGGAAAGTATTAGGCAACTACACGCAGTAATTTTTATAGCTTTATCGGCCATGTAAGTTGTGGTAAACGTTCACCTATGAATTAAATTAACAAGTATGGTTTCATGCACCCAGAGGTAAATAAACACGAACAGATCTCGCATGAAGACCCTGAACATTCGCTGTCACAATGCTGGTGTGATGAAGAGAGCAAATAGAGGGGACCTATTGCGGCCTCTCGCTTCAACGTATCTACAAAAGATGAGATTATGTGGCTTTCAACCCTAGTCGAACATAAAGACAGCACTCGAGATGCGACCAGCCCTCTTGGCTCGCTTAACCTTTGCAGCCGGCATAGATTGCCTTTAAGATACAGCACATGGCCTGCATATGCGCTCAGTCATGCAAACAGCCATGCGCAGCCATGGCCACAGTAAAGGAGGAGACATGCGCTCTCAGAAATACAATGCAAAAGTGTACTGACTATGTATGTAGTTTGTAAGGTAGAACGTCATTGCAAGCCGTTATCTGCAGCCAGCAACAACACAAATGAAGCATTGTCAAATCGTGATGTTCTGATAACGCCATTGTAACTGCCCATGGGGCTGTGCCTGGAAAACGAGTGAGCTTTCGCAAGGTTTCTGAAATGCGCGTGCAGTGCTCGCTCCCACATCTCGCAGATCACACATTTATCGCTCTTGGACTGGAGCGGGACATACACTGTCATGCACCCAGTTTGGCTACGCTTTTGTGCACCCTCTTTACGCCACGACCTTGTTTCAAGTGGTCACTGTAAAAGTACAAAGAATCAATGTTCATCATATCTGGGTGCAGTCTCAATAGGTATGCTTAAAAAATTGTAAATGCAGTGAAATGTGGTCATTGTAACTGATTATCACACCTGGGATCGTTATAAATTAGTTGAAGTGTACTCATATAAAGGAACCTACATGTCTCCCACTGCAACAACAAGCACGTACCTTGGCCTGATTATTTCTTCGTCATGTGCTCTCTTCCTCTCAATTTTGGTCTTTTTGTGTGTTTTTGGCTTTGTGCTGGCCTCGAAGCTTTCGTCTACAAGGTTTGCATCAGATGCAAAAAGAGGCGTGCCAAAAGGTGACTGGTTACTGGCCTCAGCCAGAATTCTGCTGCTGCCTGGTTCAGGGCAACCTTTTAGCTTTGGCCGCTTGCCTTTCATCAACTTGGCTGATGTGCACACATCTGGCAGATGCAGCAATGTATGATCCTGCGGCAAGAAATAGGGGCACATCAGAAGAGTACATATTAAAATGCAATCACATATTGTTCCCTTTGGAAGCATGGATGCAACAAAAGAAAAACAAACAGATTGTTTCTTTAACACAACAGCACAAAAGACCAAACAAGAGACCTTTATGTTAAATGTCTAACATATATAGCTCAACAGATTCGCCTTAAAATGTTGTGGCCATATTTTGTCATGCTATCGACAAGGCAAGATTTTTTTATTATTTGAAGTCTCTCATTCTTCAGTTTGAAACCTGCAATTTATTTGTTTGACACTTGCAACACATATGAGGCCCATCAAAAACACATGCACACGCTTTTTTTTTTCCTTTTATTGCAGTGCAAGGACACGAGGAACTGAAATAAAACTGAACGTTGAGAGAGCTAGTTCTTGATCATTATTGGAATGCAGCACGGAAGATGATAAAGGAATGGAAAACAAGAAAGTTTGACAACAGGTGTGCTGCTTTCCAACGATGAGAACAGGAGATATGTTTTTGTGCATCATCAGAAGCGGTAAAACTTCGAAAACCTTGCCTTTTCACTCAGGTCAGAATCCGCATTTGATGTCTCGGTTGTTGTTGAAGAAGTCTCCTCTTCAATCACCATTTTCTTGCGCCTGCTCTTCCTGTCGTCTTCTTTCTTTTCGCCCACTAGTACTTGCTTCTCACCCGCTGTCTGAGTTGCGACACTTGCCACTGCCTCCACACTGCGTTCCCTGCTCCATGCTTCTGAGCCAAACCACGTTATGAACTTCCACCATGCCACCAGCTGCCTCTCGTCGACAGCTTTTTTGACCAGCACTGAAGATGCCATTGCCTGCTTCGGACGCACTGGTGACTCCGACCTCATTGATGGCAAAGACGCCTGCACGCCAGTTTCCTGCTTCTGCCTGGCATTGGTGCGGCGCCGCACACCGTTTCGGTTCCCACCCCGGTCAGTGTCCGGGTCTCGTGTAGGGTGGTGCTCAGAGTCTGGCGACCGCGATAAGGACATAGAGCTCCTGCTGGTCGACACCTGGCACGATGTGTCGACCCTGCATGGACCTGTGTGCTGTTGCTGCATATCATGACTCTTGCGTTTGCTGCTGCAGCTGCTTGCTGCTCTGCTGTAGCTGGATGAAAGGAGAAAACAATCTGACAATTACGATAGAAGCAGAAAGAGGACAATTTACCGTTCAACAGTGTTAGCACTGAAAGCGCAGAGCACACTTATTTGCAAATGTGGCTAAAATCACTAGTAGAACACCATTGCACTACAATGATACAAGTTTAAAAAGCCCTAACACCACCACACTTGGAAGGTGCTTGCAGTATGCAATTCAATTCATCGACTGACAGAAAGATGGTTTTTGAAGCATAGATTGGGTAAAACATAGATGTCATACTTTTGCATGACGATTTCCCACTGAATTTTTGAGATTCTGGTTCCAAGACAATGTTTTCAGCTATAGAAAACTCTGCTGATAACGCAGTAAAATCTGTCTAACTCTCACAAACTTCGAACATCGAATCCTTAGAATTCACCTTCTCATCCCGGCAAGTTTATGTATTATTTAATGACATCAATCTCCTGATAAGTCAAAGGTATTTGGTTGTGCCCTGGTTAAACTGGATGACCACAGGAGCTTGCTAAGTGCAGGCATCGCAAATACGTGACACGGTAGGGCAAAAGCGGTGCCAGTGTAAAACCAAAACAACTCGGCGAAGTCAGCATCACCATAGACTGTAGCGGGCCGCACAAGAACAGGAACGCTTTGTGCTGTTTTATTCTTGCATTTAGAAACATGCATAACACCATGTTGGGAGCATGCCTTAATAACAGTGCTGGGCAGTATTGAAGATACATGTATCATGATACGTCTGGCAAGACACGATTTTACTGTACTAGTGTTTATTCTTTCCAATTTAACTACAATGTGTACAATTCAAGTGACACCAGAGAAGCCAGTAAGGAAATGCAAATCACTTCATGTATGACTGCTATGCAAACATTCAACTCATAGAGCTGCAACATAGAACATTGCAGATAGCTCATTCTCACCGATGAGATAATTGATGCACATGGCTGCAAAAAGTATGCTTTGAACAAACAAATGTTTCAAAGAGCTGCCCCCATGTGGTCCTAAGAAAGCTGCGATGTCCTTGCCATTTCCAAAGAAACTTCCATCTGGATTCCTCTGACAGTTCATGTGCTACTATATGCAGTAAGCATTAGGTGAATAAATTTGGTTTCGCAGTTTTTATGACGAATATAACATTATTACAATAAAATATTCAGCAAGCAAACATCAGCTCATGCAGTGAACAATGCAAAATGTTTTGGTAAAATTAACAAGGCAGGGAAGTCGTACTTACGAAAAAAAAAAAGGCCCACTCACCTGACTAGCGGAATGCTACAAAGTTATTTAGTGCTCCTAAAAACAAAACACGACTGATGAAGTATAATTCCCCTTGCTTCGAGGCTGAACCCAGGACTACCGTCTCAAGCAGGACATTTTTGTTTCAAATGCAATGTTTGCTTTTTGGGGACACGTAAATGAGCCCCTTTTTTAGCATTCAAAAAGACAGGTAGATTGCGATTTTTTTCTTATGCGTAAAGTCAACCCCACTTATAATGATCCCAGATATAAGAATCTATCAGTTATATAATGACCGAATTTCATGGCATTTACAATTTTCTGACCCTACTTATTGAAACTGCGTCCCAATATAATGAAAATTTTCAAAAGCGCCATACTGTTACGACTAACAATTCAAACCTGATCGCTGTACAAGGAGAGTGTTTGTGAAGTTTCAAAGCCCGAAAGCACGACCGAACTGGGCGCACGGAACTTTGACACTGCATTGCATTCCTTAAATGACGTTTCTGACAGAAATTTGCAGTTAGATGCAGAAAAGTACCGGGTGCAAAAATGAAGGTACTGAAATCCTTATTTTCAGACCAAAGTGGTTTCAAATCATAACTGCCGATGCCAGCTACGGCGTCATTAATTTTCATGCATTTTGAAGGGAGAGTCCACATATAATGAACTAACTATAATATGAGCACATTCTGCAGAACTACTGAGTTCGTTATAACAGGTTGAACTGTAGTAAACACAATTTAATTATAACAGGCATTTGGAAAGTTCAAACATAGGTACTTTACTCATACACACATGGACTGTATTCATGACACTTAACAAGGCTTGTTGAGAGGGGCTAATTGGTCTTCCATACCTGAGTAAGTTGTGCTACACAGGTTACTCGAAAACAAGATGTGCAGCAGATGAAAGAAAGACGAGCTGCGCAGTTCATTTCCATGTCCCGTTTTGTCTACCACTGATCCTGTTTCATAGCAACCTATGTTTGCAACATGCTTGGGTATTCACTACACGAAAAACATTTGCCACAAACCTTTGACTCAAGCACTGGCTGTCAGCTGTGACCCCTTGTGAACCGGGAGAGGAAGCGGCCAGGGAACGCAGGTCAAATGCCTGCAGCCTTCCAGTTGGGTGTGCCACAGCTCCCTGGTCAGTCATTGTGGTGAGCGGGTAGAAGCTTGTGTGAAGGATGCGGTCTCGCTCCAGGTAGGCATACGCCAACGCGCAGAGTAGCAGGAAAATTGCAGCACTGAGGGCACAGCACTGCATGAAGGGCTCCCAGCGAGGGCGAGGCAGCGATGCCTGGCACAGCCCCAGGTACTGTCGTGGCACTGTTGCAGACATCTTGTAGGCCACCCGGCCGGGGCCCAGGCTTGTCTGCAGCTCTAACGTGTGCTCCACAAGTGACAGCATGAAATCTGGCGTAAACCTGACAGCAAAATGGAGACTTCTAGTTGGCACTCTAATAAAGAACAAAGCTGAGCATACAGTGAATTGGTCCAGACTCACTATTGAGCAGCAGTACTGCCAAGATTATAGGAGCGGACAGAAAGAATTGCAAACAAGGGGTGCTGAATCGCAACTGATGATTTATTGAAGACATGCACTTACAGTCAAATGTTCACCTTACAAAGCTTGATATAATAAAACATGCAACGTAACTTTTTTCCTTTCCTGATCTTAGTTTCACTGAATTTCTCTGAAAACTACCCATTTCTTTCCTGCAATTTAGGAAAGCTATCTTATTCTGAAGTTTCGGCTGAATGAAATCTATACACACTGCATTCCTGCACCTTGAGCGTTTGTGACAAGAATAAAAACAAAAAATTATCTTAACACAGGCTTTATTATTTCTTGTGTGAAAACATTCCACTGCGCTAACTATTGTGCTGTATAGAAACTGCAGTGGGTCCGCTCCATTTGTGCTTGTGGGCATGTTTCCAAATACACCAGTGGCCATTCAGAAGAAAACATCAATGGGTATTAAGCTTACAAGCACCTCAGTGATGATGAAAGAAAGTGCACTGTCTTTGTGTTACTGCGTCACTGTTCACATTGTCATTGCAAACATGCATCCTAGTGTTGGGGGGCCATCATGATCACAAAACATATATGCATGGCGGCAGCTGACGGTGGCTGCTGGCATTAGGTGCAATCCACAAATTTTCTGTGAGATCGTTACTGCACAGGGCAGTGATTTTGATCAGGCAATTATTGCTAGTCTCTGGGAGTAATTTGTTCACGCGTGCTTCTGGATAAGATGCAATCCACTGGGACTAATTTTTTTGGAGCCTGCAAACAAAGTTTTGCAACTGAAACATTGAAACCTCGTCGGTACGACTGTTATGCTGAAGTTTGACAATGACATATTCCAAGGAAATAAAGGCAATGAAGATCAAGACATGTTCACGAGGCAAAATGTAACAAAACAAAATGACTTGCAGTTTTTAATTTGTTGTTTTTCTTAGTGGTCTTGAGCAACTTCTGCTCTCTCAAATGCTCCTTGACTCGACGCCCTTCCTCCACTCCACATGGTCGAGAACAGCACCACCCCTCGACTGAAGAAGAATCTCAAGACTTGCCGTGGAATGTCAATGAAGTGAAATGACCACTCCTGTCGAAACACGGCACCACCATCCACTTTTTCAAGGCGAGGTGGATTGTTGAGAGGAGGAACGTTCTAGAATAGGGGGGTTGTGTGCCAAGCTTTATTTCAAGCTACAGTGGAATCTCATTGACACGACCTTCACAGGAACCGGAAAGTAAAGTTGACAGTTGTTTTAGCATACACTAAAGAGGATGCAGACAAAAGCCTGCCCGCTCACAAGACATTCATTACATTACTTGACATTTTCATTCTAATGCAATGTTACTTCTTATCACTTGTTTTCTCCCACTAAAGGTCGTGGGTTCGAGTGCCTTAATGAACTCTACCTTGATTAACTGTGGTTTAATTAAATTAGCACCTCCACCACTTGCGAGACAGCTGTTAAGCCTCAACGGCTTATTGCGCAGGTCGCACGCTGAAGACGATGACGCTGGCCATGATGATGAATATATACAGATGAAGAAGATGAAGGGGTAATATAATGCTCACAGTACCTTAATTAACGACATCCTAATTAACACCAAAGGCTGCAATTTGAGTGACTTAATTAACTATACCTTAATTAACTATGCCTTAACATCAAAGGTAGTAGGTTCAACGCTCAACTTCCAAGATGTCAACTGGAGCCCAACTTGGAGATATTGCCAGTTCACCCATATGTCCATGTTGGGTCGTGGGTTCAAGTGCCTTAATTAACTTCACCTTAATTAACACCGAAGGTCGTGGGTTCCACTAACACCAAAGGTCGAAGGTTCGACTCTCGACCTTCACGAGGTCAATTGGAATCTAACTTGGAGATATCGCCGGTTCGCCCATACCTCCAAGTGCGTTCAACTCCCACCAAAGGTCGAGGGCTTGACTACCACCTTAAGTGTGGGTTTGAGTGCCTTAATTAACTCTACCTTAATTAAATGTGCCTTAATTCACTTCGCCTTAACACCAAAGTTAGTGGGTTCGACTCTCGACCTTCACAATGTCAACTGCAATCCAACTTGGAAATATAGCCAGCCGGTTTGCTTATATCTCCTAGAGGGTCCGACTCGTACCAAACGTAATAGGGATGAATGCCTTAATTAACTATACCTTAATTAACACCACAGGCCCTGGGTTCGACTCCCACAAAAAGTTGTGTGTTCAAATGCCTTAATTACTCCTATCTTTATTAACTGTCCTTTAAATAATTTCACCTTAATTAACACCAAATGTTGAGGGTTAAAGTAGCTTAATTAACTCTATCTTAATGATCTATGCCTTAAATCACTTTGCCATAATTAACACCAAGGGTTGTGGGTTCAACTCCTACCAAATGTTGGGGGTTCGGCTCCCATTCTGGTGCCACTGAATTTTGGTGCCGCAATGTCGGAAATCGGATTTTTAGTATCATGAGCCGTCTAAGGCTTTCGCCTTCAAACGTATCATCTGAAAATCGCATTATCCAAAGCAAGCTCCAAGAAGTATGAAAATAGGTGCACTCAGTGATAAACTCAACCCTCTTGAAATGGTTGCACCCTTTTGGCTGTATATTTGTCCCACAACTATCATCGTCATCTGCCTTGCTTGCGTTTCCTTTCATGACAACTCAACGCTCGCTACTTTCCTGTTGAGAATGTTGCGTCACGCTGGTAACACACAAGCCGTTCGCGACTTGGAAGTACCACGCTCACAGCGTTAAAGAAAGGAAATGCGGACAAGACAGATGACAATTATTTTTGTGGAACAAGGTAAGCCCCAGAGGGTGTAATTTTTTTAAAAAGTTAACAGCAAAGGTTAGAATGGAGTAGAGTGACACTGCTCCGCATAACATGTTAAGCGGAGCAGCATCAATTGACGCTGCATGAACTGCAGCCAATGCAATTTTATTCAGTAACGTCGAAATAGATTGTCGGTTCGCGCTGAACTTTCTTCTTTTCAATGTCTGCAAAAACATTCTGCTCGAAGTAAAAAATAAAGCTGCCGTTTCCTCATTCAACTAAGCAGTGGTGCACCATCAGTCGGTGTGGCTGCAATGCTACAGCAGCGTTGTACCGACGGCAGCATGCCACATGCGTTTGTTCTTCTGTGTGGCTAGGACTTAACGTATTGTTGCAAGGTCGTTGGAATGTTATTTTGCTAGTACACCAGAATATAAAGCTACGAGTCTTAGAAGTACCAGTAAAAGGCCACTTCTGCTGTCATATTATCCAATTTCAGGTAAAAACACAATCACAATAACCATATGAAAATGCATTGCTCCTATAGAAATTGGCTGGGAATATTTAAAAGAATGTATTATCCCGAAAAACGTGTCATGCAGAATTGTACCAGATTCCCCTTACTTCTCTGCCTTTTTTTTCCAATGCATGTGCATACTGTATTACCACTGCTACTGCTGACAAACACAGGTAAGGCACCTTCAGAATGCAAACTACATGGTAGCATGCTCTTTATAATAGTGGACTGCATCGTATGTTTAAATTCTAGCCAGTCATGAACAAGCTAAAAACAAACATTGTACACAGCTATGCAAATTTCATCTGCACAAGACAGTTTCCAGAGTACACACAAAAATGATCACACATATAATTTATGTTATCCTCAGCTAAAATAACTTTCCGGTCGATACCTTGCAGTAACGCAATCCCAGTCAAATGTCCAAACACCTATGTTCCTGGTTGGTTTCTTCCTTCTTTATGCCAGGAAAAATGTGGCAACAGGATTCTACTACAATGCTAAAGGGGAACATGAGCAGTAGGAAGCGGCTTGATGACATGGCACAACTACTCACGCAATGTCAATGCGTCGGGTGGCATTTGGCTTAAGTTCAAAACCGTGGCAGTCCAACACCCTGAAGCCGTACCCCTGACAAGGCTTGCCACTGATGTAGAACGCTTGGACAAACACAGGAAGTTGACCAGTGTTGCGAGCTGTGAACCCTCGTCGTACCGTGAAGTTGGGCTGTGACAGGCGCATGTTTCTTGTGCCTGCACCAAGAATAAGGTTAGCAGACACTGGTGCGACTTTCCAAGATTGCACTGAAGTGTCAGAATCGATATATTTCAGTGAAATGTCACGGTTGTGTATACCCTCACAGAGGGAACCGTAGAGGGCAAAATGATTCAAAATAAAGTTGCGAGTCAATGCAAGCATCCTGAAGTGAGCATTACGAATTCATAACACAGCTACTTTGAGTTATTTATGGGGTTGCGCATTCTGAAGTCGGCCTGATTCGGCCCACCACGGCCCACCACAGTCGGCCCACCACAGCCACCAAACTACCACAGCTGGTTCTACTATCAGATCCCAAAACCGCTGCCAACGAAGTGCACATCCCCCACACAGCCGGAGGCGGATGGCACACGTCACGGCCGTACCTTTGTATAAATCACATTTGTGGAGCTCACCATCACAGTCCTTCAGGTGACTTTCCGAGAGTTCGAAAGTCAGCACAGCATCACCACCTGGAACCTTGTTTCCAAGACGAAGCTGGCCATAACCACCTTGGCCCTTCAGCATCACCGCACTCACCACGGTCAGATTGTTCCTGCACCACAACACAGGCATATAAATGAGGGCTAGCAAACGCCAGAGTCATGCTAACACAAAAGTTATTTTGCCACAGAAGACACACATGTATAGCTTTTACAGCCTAAATACAACCTTTCTCCCCATCAAAATTTCTGGAAGAATTCCAAACGCCTTGTAATTTGTGAGCTCATGATTTGTTATGTTCGTTACCAAGCATACAAGCATTTCATCAGTACCACACAAGTGAAATTCCACAGTGTACCTAGTGTAGCACTGAAGAATAGAATGCACTGTGTGGTAGGTCCTGTGGCCATATTTTCCCACCTAGCAGCTGACTGAAGAGAGTGGCTTTAAGCAACAGCACTAGGAAATTCACTTAAATGCACAGCAAAGGCTACACAGTTTAAAAGTTTGATTTTGCTATTGACGTCCCTTGACCGGACCAATGAACATACCGAATGAGCAACAGAGAGGAGGCAGGCTGGTCATCTTTGGGTGAGAAGCCAACTTTCACACGTACTCTCATGCCCGGTGTCAGTTGGAAGGCCAGAGACTTCCTGTGTGTCTGGACGTGGAAATATTCCTCGAGGCCTTTACCATAGGCTAGGAACACATTGTCGGGGCTTGGCTGTACGAAAACAACAAAAACAAAAAGCACAACCAACTTAAATAAGAGCCCAAAAGTACGTAAGAACGTAAGAGGTGACAAATGCTCTCCTTGTACCTAGCAGCCAGCTATCACATGGTAACTGCTTATTAAGCAACTTTCAACTCAAGCTGGGAAGTGTTATAAAGATAGTAATGCGATTAGCATTCTCAGCTCACTTCGGGCACTTTGTGTCTATCTATTTAGCTTGTGGGGATGCGCGACTCTCACGCGTCCCCTGATATCTTATTTTCCCGCATAGCTCCTGCAGTGCGGCTTCACCGCGTGGCCTGGCGCCCGCGACGGTCGGAGTGGTACAAGCGCAGTGCGAGAGATGGCGCGAGTGTTGCGCTGCTGCGGGGTTACTTGGGTGCGGGAAAGACAAGAGCTCCCTCTTGGGTTCGGGACAGCAAGCAGTGCGGACGTGCCGTGCCGCACGTGCGCCGATCCATGCTTCTGCGAGACCGTCTCGCGTGGCCACCTTGGAACGCGCCACCGTTCGCGTGACCGTACGCGCTAACGACCAGGCGCTGGGATCCGGCATGGGGCGAACATATTCGCTCATTATCCGGTCGCGGTGAGTCGGACTTCTAGATTTGTCGCGCGCCCATCGGCATGTTTTGTGGATAGCAACTCGGCTAGCAGGCATTGATCTATGAAAGGTGCAATAAATGCCCTTGTGATGCCCTAGATGGTGCCCTAGATGCCCTAAATGGCAATAAATGCCCTAGATGGTGCTGCATGTGCAGCACAGCAGCCCAATGCTTAAGGGGCCCCTCACCAGGCCACACAGCAAACTTCGGCTATACGCTGAAAGTTGTTACATGTCCTTTAGGAAGCACTCTACCGCAAAAATTTGTCAAGTCGGCTCATTAGTCGCTGAGATAGAAATATTTCAGTGCTGGAAACCAATGATTTCAGGAGGCGAGCTTCACCGCAAACATAGACGATCTCTCCACTTGCCCGGTCTAGACTACGCAAGTGAAATTCCTTCCCTGCGTTCTCCCATACCAGACTTCGAGGATCGCGTGACGCATACGTCATGGGCCCCGCCTTCGTCTTTTTTTTCTCCTCACTTCTTTAAGGTGTGGCACACTTCCACTGACGGCGTTGCACGCAAGCTGTTGTGACTGTCTTGTTTTGTGCAGCGCATGATTTTGTGTGCTGAGCACGAGGACACCTGACTAGCGGTATAAGTCTGTGCTACATGAATACTGACTAGCGGTATAAGTCTGTGCTACACGAATACTGAGGCAGACACAAGCGGATCATAGAGCATAATCCCGCGCTGGAAAATCGTAGAGAATTACATAGTTTCGGTGTCTGCGTGAGTGAATGCATGACGTGGGAACAAGCAGACGAAACGGAAGTACATCTCTCTTGCTGCAGTGTGAAGTAAAACAAAAACACGCAGACATTCTGTTTGTGTGCCTTATTATTTCTGTAAGCTTTAATTCGTCTATTGTAGCAAATTATTACACAAATAACAGACGTCTTGAATAATTCTCGAAGTCACGCGTCGCCACAAGTGACGTCGCAGCACTGACACGTGTACGTATTCGTACTAACACGTGTACATCCCCTTCCAGCTTGGAGCGCAGCAGCCGCGAGGAGAAGAGAAAATGGTGATCTGTTTAAAATTTCAAATCTTACCGCGGCGCATAACAATGTAATACTTGGCAGACACAATCGTTATTGCGCATTGTATGCTCTGCGCTTGTCAGCTCAAGATGGCCAGACCTGGTGAGGGGCCCTTTAAGCACTGTGCCACCATTGCTATCTCGAAAGTTATGTATGTAAAAGGAGGGGATTTTGGGTGGAACTTTGTGTATGCACCCCTAAATGGTGCAGTGTGTCCAGAAGAAAGCACGAGAGAGGAGTCTGGCTGCAGTACACGGCTCATAGTACGCTTTAGCAGTGGCAATACGGTGTCACTACATTGCTTGAATGCTAATCACATTAACAACAGTCATTGTGATATTTGTTCTGGCGGAATAAATTTTCGGTACTGAACAAACAAAACATATGCACTCGAAATGGAAAGAAAATGCAGGAACGAATTTGTCTCTCTCTCTCTCTATCTATCTATATATATACCGTATTTACTCGCATAATGATCGCACTAGCGTAATGATCGCACCCCTAAATTTTGTCGTCAAAATTACATTTTTTTATTTCCCGTGTAATGATCACACCCCGAACTTGCCGCAGCCATATGTCGTGTGCCAAGTCTAGCTAATAATGATCGCGCTTACCATCTGTCGAATGCTACGCGAACCACTCTTTCAAGACAAACCAAGCGGTCTGCAAGCACCAAACATTCTTAAAGGGACACTAAAGGTTACCAGAAACTCAAGTTAAAGTGGTAGAGCAATGTTCTAGAACGTCTAAGGCGTCAATATAATCGCGAACAGACCTTTAGTAACCGAGAAATTGAGGTAAATGCATGACACGATTTGAGACCCCCCAGCGACATTCCGGTACTAGCCCGATGACGACAGCACTCCTCATAATTTGTGTTACTAATACTCAACTACTCGTATTAAAAAGAACATTTCATTAGGTTATAAGACGGAATAAAATGCTACTTGTCTACTTCTGTTCGATTCCAAGAAAAAAAAATAACATTTTGACGTTACCCTTCAGTAGTGTGGGTGTCGAAAGGTTTCGTTTTCGCTCGACTCTGCGCCGCGCGCGCTTTGGAGTTTCAGTTGTTTCGTTATCGCGTCGTGCCGCGCTGGTTCTGCTGGCTCGCGAAACTTGCATTTGGAACAAACAACGAGAATGCCACGTCCATGTGATGTTGTGGGAATCCCTCGTTGCTTTCCCGCTCCGGAGAGCCAGTGTCGAGGCCGCCGTCATAGTACGCAACGACGCCGGCAGCGCGACCCCTCAGCAGCAGGTCGCGCTCGTCGGTGCTCAAATCGCTGAAGTTGAGCCCACCATCGCCAGCCAATCTGTCGGTGTCAGGGTCCATTGCGACGAGCGTCGAAGTTTGCGTCATAGAATGAAGTACCAGCTTATGGGCGTCTTGCACTGGAGTTTGAGGTATAGTAGCGGCGCCTGGTGGCGGTGCGGGAAACGACATCTGGGTCGTGCCAGCTTGGGTAGTATTGAGCCCTGGCTGTGGCGAAGCACGTTTCTAGGCCGAGTTTTGCGTTGATTCGCACTTTCTTATGCCCTGTTGCGAGTGCGAAAAGGCTCGTCACTTCTCACAGACCACGCCGACCACGCTGCGAGCTCGCCGCAGCCTATAGTTTAACGAAAACGGACTCTCCGTGTGCCGTGGGACGTAATGCTGGGAGCAGAAGGAATCGGTGATGCCGATCCGGAGAGACCTGGCCCAGACTCGAAAAGGCGTCACCGTCATTACTTCTGTGTCGTGGGCTGCCATGAACAAGAAGGCCTGAATCCCAACATCAGATTCTACCGCTTTCCTTCAAAGCCTCACGAAGTGGAGCGTCGGGCGGGCTGCATAGCTGCAGTTCGTCGCGCTGAGTAAGCGAAACTTCGTGCTATGCTTACTGCTTCGCCTGTCTTGAAGCTTGCTTGATTATCTGCGTTCGAAATTTCGGTCTTTTGCACCTACAGTACCGACAGCAGACCAACATAGCAGCAGGCATGGCTGGTAATTCACGATTCGAGACCCGGCCACAGCGACAATTAACAATTCAACCGATGCGAAGTGGTGAAGTGTGTGCAAATGAGCACAAATGGTCGGGCTCATTCGATGACAATTCACTACTACTCTACGAGCAGCACAGGTTAAGAGAGTTAAATGCGCCCATCCTTGATCTCAAGTCAGCATGTTGAAGCAGCGCAGCAAGGCAATATTGATTGCAGCCCATCGATGTTCGAGCGCTGTCATTAAAAGCTACATCAAGCGAGCAGCGCACGAGCTCGCGCTGCAGCGCGATTCGCACGTACGTGCGAGCTCACATGCATTGCATCAGTTTAGCGGCATGCAGTCAACAAAGACTGCAGGAGGCCCACCGTTTGGCGGCATGTCGAAAGACCGGTCGCGGCGCGTACGATCGTGCGCTCGAGCAGTTCGTACATCGCGGCCCGTACCGTCGTGTGCTCGAGCAGTTCCGTACACATGATGTCTGCTTATCGCTACTGTGGATTCATTTATAGCACGCATTTCCTTGCGTTTGCGCGCCTGAATCTAGCAGCTAGCGTGCAAACCTTACCTGTAGTTCCACTTCGTACGCGACTCGCTTCACTTGCGATTGACACCGTGCTAAAACTTCGCCGCCTAATTCTTGAACGACGAACACGTATTCGGCACTGCATAATTTCTTGCCTTTACGCAGTGTGCCACCCCTGAAAAAATCTTCGGCGCCCAATATACGCGCGTGCTACAACACAACCGAAAGTGGCGGGTCCATATTGTTAACGTGCTTTCCGAAGCAGACGACCGAGCTTGGTACGACCCATTTTAGGACAGAGGGCGCTTTTTAGCACCTTTCTCGCAGCGCCCCCTGGGCAATGCAAGAGCCCCATGGTCACGCGTTTCTCATTCCGCTAGCCACCATACTCCCGCTTTCGCTCTGCTGTCGGCTCTGTCTTGGCTCTGTTTCTGGCCGGGCGTTTACGTATTGCGCAGAAAAGCCGTAGCGCCGTCTGCGGACGCCGTTCTACTCACCGATGGCGCAACATCACTATGAGACCATGATGTCAGTACTCCTCGATCGGAGGGCGGGCGATTTGAACTGCGCTAGAGGTACGCGGACGCTTCAGAACGCATTTTCTCTTAAAATAAGTCTCTCCTTGGCACGAAACAAGCGTTTCGAGGTTTCTGTGATGGTATTTCAACAGTCCACGTTGACTTAATAGTAACCTTTAGTGTCCCTTTAAGTAGATGCCTCATTTCATTACTTTCATCACTTTCCGCACTTCCATGACTAAAAAAAAAGCTGCAACCAAACTTGCCTTTATTATGTGTAGGCTTTATAATGGTTGTGGTCAACAACAACAAAAAAGGCGCCTTTCGATTCTTCTCATCTGCACTCGTGGGCACGCAACAAATCGCGAGCGGAAACGATAATAGCCACGTTTACACTGATACATCAAAAGTGTACCCTATCCATACGCCGACGCTTGTAACGCAGCTAAGATATTCGCCCACCCTTAGCGGAAACGTGCCGTATTAGGATAGTAGTGAAGACAGATGCCGCAGTTTCCGCAGCATGCCAGCCATGTGTTTCTATGTCACTGGCAGCTAAGCGCGCCCATCTGTTTCTGTCCTCTCAAAGTGGACATGGCTACGTTACTGCCGCAAACTTGTCGATATTAACGATATTACTCATTACTGATACAGAAGAAACTTTCAATGCACGTAAAAAGAAAATAGTGTTCGGCACGTTCGGCTTGCCCCGCCGGCCGCCATTATTGTTTTGGTGTCCCGCAGCAAATGCGGGCCGAAAAAATTTTGTTTTTTCTTTTCGCGGGAAATTTAACCCGTGTAATGATCGCACCCCTGATCTTGCGTCAATTTTTCTGGCAAAAAAAGTGCAATCATTACGCGAGTAAAAACGGTATATACAGTGGAACCCCAGTTATACGTCCGCCGGTTTTGCGACGAGCCGGGTTTTACGACGGATTAGCACAGTCCCGGCGAAGTCCCCATAGAAGGAATGCATTAAAAACCCTGGGTATCCGACGCGATTTTACATCTGACCTGCGTTATACGACAACCCTCGCGAAGCGCGGGACGAAACGGCGGACGAAAAAAAAGTGTTGCAGGTCTCTTTCCTCGCTCCGTCTCTCTGCAAGTTAGAAAATGTTCTCGTCAAGTGGCTGCATCAAGCACGGAGCTCTGCGATAAATGTCGACGGCGCCATTCTAAAAGAAAAGGCGGACCTTGAGGCATTGCGTCTGGGCATCGGCAACTTTCAGGCATCGAACGGGTGGCTGGATCACTTTAAAAAACGAAACAGGATTGTGTACAGCCGCTCGGCAGAGAAAGCACTTCCGTGGACGTTTCGACCGTGAACGAGCGGATGGAGTCGCTGCCGGAGATGATTGCTGCATACAAGCCCTGCGATGTTTTCAATGACGATGAGAGCGATATTTTTTACTATATGCAGCCCGAGCAAACCCTTGCGTTTAAAGGTGACAACTGTCATGGTGGCAAGCATAGTAAAGAGCGTGTGATGGCACTATTCTGCGCTAACGAGGACGGTTCCAAGAGGCTGCCCGTGCTCGTTGTTGGAAAGTTTGCAAAGCCACGGTCCTTTAAAAACTTGAAGACGCTGCCATGCAGCTACAACTTCAACAAAAAGGCGTGGATGACGTCTTTGCTCTTCAGCAATTTTTTGCAGCAGCTGGATAACAAAAATGGTGCTAAGGCGATGAAAATATTGCTTTTCGTGGACAACGCACCGTGCCACCCACCCGATACGCCCAGCCTGAGGAACATAAAGGTTGTTTTTTTTCCACCCAACTGCACAAGCCAGCTGCAGCCGCTTGATGCCGACATCATTAAGTGCGTCAAGCAAGGGTACCGGAAGCGGTTAGTGCAGTGTCAGCTGGTGGCTATGGAGCACAGCGACTCGGAAAAAAGGATCACTGTGCTCTACGCCATGCATTTTATTGCCAGTTCGTGGAACGCAGGGTCGCGAAGCACGATCGCTAACTCGTTCAAGCACTGTGGCTTTAAACGACAGACTGCCTCCTCTGCTGGGGACGCAACAACCTCAATGCCGCTTGAGGCCGATGCAGGCTTCGCCAACGACGATTTCGGGGGTTTAACCCTCACCACAACCTTCGCCGAGTACGTGGAGGCCGACGACAACGTTGCAATCTGCGGCAAGGTGTCGCTGGATGACGCCATCGAGGAGGCTCCTAGTGCCAATACCGCTGTGACATTGGACGAGGACAACGATGACGCCAGAGATGTCGTGCCTATGCCTACCACGTCCGCCGATGTGTGATGGCACATAAGACGGCATCCGGAACTTCATCTGTTCACGCGACGCCACAGAGGACCTCCTTTTGGGCGTTGCCCAACTCGAGTGAAAGTTCTTGGTTCACGGATCAAACAAGGTCCAAAAGAAACTTACCAATATTTTTAATGTTCGCGCCGGCTGGCGGGAATTGCGGCAGCGGGCAGTGGAGTGCCGTAAAGGTTTGTTTGAATAAAGCATTAATTCTTATCGCATTTACTTTTTTGGTAATTTGAGTTTCCAAGCCCTGCAGAGTATGTTAGTAGTTTACATTAAAATTTCTCGTAAATCCGTCGTGCGAAATAAGTATTACAGTGAAACCGTGTTAAACTGTACCTGCTTAAACAGTAGTTTCATTTTAAAAGTATCAAAGTCAAATCCCCAACTCAGCGGCCATTGAACATAATCAGTTTTGCATCCGCATAAACCGTACCAGCTTATTGCGTATGTATCGGTTAACACATAGTGTTTCCACTTTTCGTTGCGCAAACACGGCGGCGCTTCATCTCCATAGGGCGGCCCGGCAGAACAAGAAGCCTCAGAGATCTGAACAACGGCCTCCAAGCGCCCTGTGCATTTGCATGTGAAGCAACATCAACATCAACATCATTTCGGCGCTGTCCCAGAGAGCGTTGTGGCATCATGTAAGCGAGGACTCACGTCACGCCGAAGCTCGGATAAAAAAGACGCTGAAGTGCTCAGAATAGAAGAAAAATTAGAAACGTTCGTGCTTTCGAACGTGACACGAAGTCCGCGCTGGCACATGACATGGGTCTACTGTTGACTACGGCGTGTGGCATTTGGAAATGTGAAGAAGTTGCTTGGCAGCGCTGCTGCAACCACAAAGAGATGCCGGCTGCTAGGTTCGACTTTTCGCCATCGTTGCCTCTGTTTTGCCGAAGTGTCACGTAGTGACAGTGATAAGAATGACACGAAAAGCGACAGCACGGGCAATTCAGGGGCCCGACAGTGGCAGAAGCTGCGCGTTACGTCAGCCTGACGAATGCAATCGTCACGGCGAGAACAGCATCTCGCATTGAAAAAGGCGCCTGCGACTTCTGCAACGCTACCACGCCTGTGCACGGAGAATATGCAACACCAACAAGGAATCTGCCATGCAAGTGTTTGCCGAGAAGAGGGGGCTGGCTGAAAAGCTGGCTCACAGCTTCAGCAAGTGTGTGTGTGTGTGTCTGTGTGTGCGCGTGTCCGCGTTCGTGCTGACGGGTATGCATGCGTGCATTCGTGTGTGCACGCGCGTGCGTGCGCATACAGTGCAATAAGTTGAGCATGGACTGCTCTGTTTCTCCACACAGCAATTCTCTCTCAACTAGCAAGTACAAATGGAAAGTAATATGGCTGAAGATGATTAGCCTGCTGAGATATTTGATGCATCAAATTGATGTACATTTCTGGTGAAATTTTTAAGCATGCGACTGGCATCCTTGGAAAGCTGGCATGCAAATATTTACACAGTTGCAAAATAACTGAGCCAGGTTGGTTGCGTAGTTGTTCTATATTCACATTGTACTCCTCCAGGTCCTGTAAGCTGAATGCACTGGGCTCGCTCTTCAATGCCGCTGAAAGATTCAGCATGCCTGTTGAGTGTGCAGCCATGGTGAGGGCTGCATCCAAGTCAGGGTACAAGAATAATGGCAACACCTGAACCAGCACAGGAAGGCTGGATGGGTTCTCCAAGGTCAGTTGCCTCACCTGGAACAAATGAGCAACATGTTTCTGCAATGCAGTATGGCAAGCTTATGCTTTAATTCAGCAAGTGCAGTTGTTGCACGTTACCACCTGCCTTTAGAACTTTTTGTTTGCCTTTGGAAGTTTTTGTTAAATTACGCCTGGTAGACCTAATTTACTAAATATGACATGCGCGTCGAAATGACAAAACTGAATGTGAAGGCAACGCTACAGAAAAAATATTTTCTAATCACCAGGCATTGCGAGATGATAGTTTGCTGCTTTTTAGCATTTTGAGTGCATCGCCACTTACATTGCCGAGATAAGTAAACTTAGCACATGCAACGCAATCTGCAACTTTTGTCAGTGTCAATGTGAGGCCAACGATGCTCCAAAGGCAGCTTGATGAGCCAAGATGACTCTCGGGCTATTTGGTTGGTACTAGATGAAGGTATTGCAGTGCAAATAAGACAAGACACAAAGAACAGACTTTTGACCTTGTGTAGTGTCCATGATGTGTGATCTTCTGTTCTACGTGTCACCTTATTTGCACAGCAATGGCTTCATACAGATAGATAAACAGGCTGCAAGAAGCCTAGCATTTATTGTGATGCTATATTTACGGAACTTCAGCCATATTTCCCTGTAAGTAATTGTAGTGTGGCTCATGTCATTCCCATGGCCTATAATCTGCACACTGAGAACAGAAATGGCTGGAGCATCATGGGTACTCCAATACTTACTGTTAGGTTCCCAACTTGCGTAACTGGAAACTTCAGAACATTCTTTGTTGACAGCTTTGGCCAGTGAAAGAGCACTTGTGCCTCCATGAGGAAACCTTGTGCCTCGCTTGTGTCCACTTTTAGTGTCACGTTAGCACTGCAAAACAGGCGATGGAACTCGCTAAGAGCAGAATTTACACAAGTTTGCTGCTTCTGCATCATTCAGCCCACAAAGAAATAACAAGATTGCCAACAGTCACCAAAGAAATCCAGCACACACTTCAAAGTTTGTGGTGCATATATATAGAATTTTATTTTGAAAATTTTTAGATGGGGTGGATAGTTTAGCAAGGTTCAAAACGATCAGGCAGTGGGCGTTGCAACAGGGACAGACACAAAGTATATGTTCAGATGACTCCTGAGATCCACAACTATCACATGTAAAAGGGTCACTCATTTCATTAGAAAATAAAATGGAATTAGTGAAAGCCACTCCCAGCCACAGCCAACAACAAAATAATTTTTCATCATGGCACAAGGCCAGATGTACTATACGGAAATGGTAGACATTGTGCAGGTTACGATTTCCAAGGGAATTCTAGACTGTTACTGTAATGCAGCACAAAGCTGCCTCGGGAAAAATTTTAAAAAAAGTTTTGATGCTACTTGGCGCATGTGTTCATGGCACTCGTTGTAAAGAAACATGAAGGGGCGTACTGCACCCAGTGGCAACTACAATTTGACTTACTATATTTACTCGAATCTAGGCCGACCCCGATTCTAAGCCGACCCCCTAATGTCCAAAGCCAACAAAAAAATATATATATATATTACCTCGAATGTAGGCCGAACAAAAGAAGCGAGGACAAAATGCAAACAGCATTTATTGAATCTGAACGTGCAGAGCTCATTCAACGCCGTCGTCGCTGCTAGACTCGTCGCTGTGTTCCTTGTCACTGTCACCTTCAAACAGTGCACTATCTTCGGTACCGTCAAGCACATTAGATATGCTGCACTTTTTAAAGGCGCGCACAATCAAAGTACCTGGGATGTCGTCCCACACTGCAGCTACCCAGCCCGCCAGCTGCAATAGTGATGCACGTTTGATGTGGTCCGTTGCCGTTAGCATGTGGTCTTCATCAGTCAACCAGTCCGTGTAATATTTACGCAGACGATCCTTGAAAGGTTTGTTGATGCAGACATCAAGTGGCTGCAACTGGCCCGTCATGCCGCCCAGTAAGACAGCGAGGTCCGTGTTCACTTGGGCGAGCGCAGCCTTCACATTGTCGGTCAAGTGCCCACGGTAGGAGTCGACGACAAGGAGCGACTTCTTTGTCAAAAGGGCTCCTGGACGCCGTCACCACACAATCTTAACCCACTCTTCCACCATTGCACCCGTCATCCACCCATTCTCATTTGCCCGTACAATGACATTTCTTGGGAAAGTTTCTCGAGCAGGCAGTGTCTTCCTTTTAAATATCATATAAGGAGGGAGTTTATATCCATCAGCTCTGCAGCACAGCATCACAGTTGCGCGCTGCTTCTCGTAGTCCGCAGAGCACACCTTCACCTCTTTGGCACCCTTTTCATTCATGGTGTACGCCACTGGCATATCAAAATACACAGCCATCTGGTCGGCGTTGCCGATTTGCCCAAGGTTGTAGCCTGCCACTTCTCTCTTTCACAGCACGTAGCGCTGAAAAGCTATCAGCTTTTCTTCAAAATCGCTTGGCAGCTTCTGGGTGATTAAAGTGCGACGTCGGAGGCTGAAGTCGAAGCGCTTCATAAATTTCTGAAGCCAGCACCGGCTGGCTTTGTAATCCTTTGGCGTTCATATGTAATCCTAGCTTTCGTTTGGAGCACTTCTGTTGTCACTGGAAGGGCAGCTACTCTCTGCATCTGAACAAAGTTGGCCAAAACTGTCTCCGCTTCATGGTGACGGCCTTTCTTTGGTCTGCTAAATGCCATCCTCATTGCGGCGCACGCAAAAAGCTGTTGTCGTTGTCCCCTCCAACGACAGGCGTTTTTCTCATCGACGCCAAAGTCTCGCCCGGCTTGTAGGTTTGACGATGCTTCTGCGGCTATCACAACTTTTCGCTTGAAAGCGGCACTGTAGTGGCATCACCTGCTTGGTGCCATCGCGATAACACCACGACGCACACTGATACGGCCGACATGACACAGGTCAAAATGGCGACCTCGCTTGTGTATGGTTGGCTACTAGCATGGCTAGTAGAGGCTGCGATACTGACTTTTCTAGATGGCTCTAGCTATGCACCATATTTAGCAGCTTCAATGAAAAACTGGCGCGTTTCTTAATATCCTCAAATCTAAGCCGAGCCTAGAGTTTGAAATATGATTATTTGAAAAAAACTATCGGCCTAGATTCGAATAAATACGGTAATTGATTTTAGGCAAGATTCGAGGCAACCATACCATGCCCAGGTTTGCTTACATGAATACAGCGTGAGAACTGGTCTGCTGATGACTGGCGCAGAGAGCACCCACCAAAACAAATTCTATATAACAGCAAAAATACCTACACATGCCTCCTGCTTTCCTGCAGGGCCAACCAGCGGCCATGAATGCTTTGAAAGAGCTCCAGGTCTGCATCACCAACATCACTAGGCAGGTTAAGTCCAGACAGCCACTGGTGACCCTCTGCAGAAGAAAGCAGCACAGAACTTGAATGCCGACGCCAAATACACACTGTTGGGCAATCTATCCACAATCCAGACTAAATCCCCTCATATGCACCATGAAGGTTTCAACAACAAGGCACACAGGAATCAGAAGTTGCCACTAAGCACTCTGACAGTACGGCTGTGATTTACTCACCAGTTGTTGCTGTTGGTAACCCACTGTAGCACTCCTGCTTGCATTCACGCCTAGGGTCAAAGTAGAGCTTCCCTGCCTGTGCAGACAGGTTAACATCATAAACTACACATGTAACTGCAGTGGTGCACAATGTCTGTACTGCTATGGCACTTGTGATTAGATGAGCCTGTTTACAATGCAAAGTGGTTAGTACATGCAGGTGAAAGGAGGGACATTTAAAGAAACTGAAACTGAAATCAATAGAATGCATTAGGACAATAACTGTATAATAATGTAACAACCTGCTGCAAATTTTTAATGGCCTTTATCTCCCGCCTTAACATCCACTGGTAGCCTGAGCTGACCTTCCACACTTTGTACACAATGCAATTGCCCATCAAGTTATAAATGTATAAGCTATAAGTCAAATGTGATTATTAAAGCAACCACAAAAACAGCAATCAAAGGGGCATACAGGTTTTCTCCTATCATCTGTGAGGAATACGTGGCACACCTCCAAGCAGATGCAACACATTTACCATATTTACTCGAATCTAACGCACACTTTTTTTCGATAAAACGGGTTTAAAATTTGTGTGCATGTTAGAATCGAGTATGACCTTAAACGTGCGTTACCATATCGCCATCGGCATATCAAAATGGCCGCCTCATACGCGCTTCGAGCCTAGCTGCCGTAGCTTCCTCCATGTGCTGTAGTATGTGTTGCACCATCAGTCTTCCCGTTTTCTGCATTTGCGCTATCAGCATGGAAGTGCCAACAGCAAGGGTATGTCGACTTCAACACAATGCCGTAATTAAAAGGAAAGTGATCATGTGTGCGGAGACGGACGGAAATCGGGCCGCATCACAGGCATTCGGAGTTCCCGAAACTTACGTGTGGGACTGGCGCAAACAGGAGATGCATTCTACTATGGTGGCTGCTACGTACGGCGCAGCCACGCACCACCTATCTTGAAAGTGATCTGCTCTCGTGCCTCTCGTCGCTTAGTTCGTGTTGAAGCGAGGGGCCGCACAAAGGTCAATTCGCTGCATGATTTGCTCACTCCTGCTACCGCTGATGAAGAGTTTCCGCGGCCATTGCGCGAGATGTGTTCATGTTTGCTTGTGCGTGCGTGACACCATGCTTGTTCACTTATTTAGTAAGCGAATGTTTAAAAGTTTATATGGCCTGTAAAACAACTATCCTTACGTTTCATATAGCTGTCTACTAATTTGCTATCACAATCAATGCTTCGCCTTTCGGGTGAAACTGCGACGTTTTTATTTATCGCAACTTTAGTGCATTTGGGGTAAATTTTTGTTTTTACAAATGAGAGAAAGTTGTATTTCTGTATGAAAGAATAAGGTGCACGGTACTGTAAAGAACTTTTCTTTCTTTAGGTCACGGAAAATGGGTGTGCGTTACAATCAAGGGCGCATTAGAATCGAGTAAATATGGTAACACACAGATTAGTCATCGGTAACACACAGTAGTTAGTCATCCACGATCCTAGCGCGGTAGGTGCAATAGAGGCACCACCTACCCAGTTCTTGCTCCTCGGTTGCAGCACAGGCGAAGCATTCTGAGTCACTTCAAAAAAAAACCTAGAATCTTCAGGAACTGTTTGCACTGAAGTCACTGTCATGGAGTGTGAAAATGTGCTGTGGATATACAGATTCTGCGATGATACTTTCCCCTAAGGAGAAATAAAATGGCAGAGTGATGCGAATTAACACTACATCGACACTTCGAGCACGTGCAATTACGGCTCTCAGTCACAGCTGTGTAAGATGTGGAAAAAGGGCCACTGTTGTTAACAGAGCACACAAATTTAGTACGCAATAACACTAAGAAGATGTAGCAATCTGAAACAGAGGCTGCAGGTTAATTTCATGACAGACATTACTCAGGAGGTCAACGGCCAAAATAGTTGAAGTCATCAGAAGGACACCAACCTGTGTTCTGACCTAACAGTGTTTCCCTTCCAAGTATTCACAGCTTTTCTTTTCGATTTCCTCTGAGCTCATGTAAATCATAACCTGACAGGACACAGTTATGCAGACAATGATTGATGCCCAGGTTGAAATTAAAGCTTACAAGGTACCCCACAACACACCGGAACATTCAAGTCACATCATTATGTTGTCCCTTCTTTTTAGCTCACGAGTAGGTTTATGCAAGTGCATGCTCTTCAATAATAACCAGATGTGGACGAATGTTTGAAGTTTCTGAATACAAATCAAACATTAGACACCAACTAGTATTCATATTCGTGTGTGAAAACGATCTATTTCGTTTTTTCAAATATTGAAACTAACCAAATATTTCGCAACAAACAACTCTTAAAGTGGGCTTACTGTTCTCCTTCTGATCAACGAAGTATCGCAAACTCAATGAAGTAAAACAACGAAAATAATTTTCAAGGCAATGCAGAAACAAAATAGGTATTCCAAGCTTTGTTTTTGATTTGTGACGGAAGTCTATATGACAATATGATTTTTGCTTGTAGTCTGTATTTTAGCGTTTCTTGCAGTCTACATGTAGCAGTTTTATCTTTTACGCTATAACTAGTGATGTTTTCTTTGCAACCCACTCTTTTACAGTAGTTTTTACAGTAGTTTTTACAGTTCTCCAGTAGCTTTCTTTTTTTTTTTTTTCCACAGCTTCCTACCTTTTTTTAACTATTATTTTAAGTTTTTGGAAAGCTAATCATACAGCAGCCATTCATTCTTGGAATGCTTGTTTATAACCAGGCTATAAAAAATGTGCAGTTCTGTTATTGACAATTAGTCATCTTGTGTTTAAAACTGATCCTAATTGTCCTTGTTAGTTGACTATCTTTCCTCTCACTCGTCAATACAAGTGGGGTACCTTATTATACCGAGATAAATATTCTTGCTATAAATATATGCTTCTGCATTTGACTATTAAATGTTCAACACTTACTATTCATATTCGATTCGTTTTCAACAAGGTGACATTTGCCTATACAGTCGCCGACCGATTTTCCGGACTCCAAAAATTCGGACATGCCCGATTATTCGGTCAGCTTCGCGGCACCGCCGTTCTCCCCATAGACCATAATGTATAACAACTGCCGAAAGTTCGGACACCTTGCAGCCTCTAGTCTAATTTTTCGGACACTCCTTGAGTCAACTCGATCGAGGGCATCATGCACCGACTCTGACCGGCGCATAGTTCGACTTGCTGAACGCCATTTTTGTTTTGAACGGAGCCTCCTTGCTGCCCCACGAAGCGGCGCTACTGGAAATCCCCGCTCATCATCATCGTTTCTGCTTGGTTCGATAGAATGGCCGTACAGCAGTTCCGGTTTCAGCTTAGTAAGCCATGTCAAGACAATCCAGCAGCTGATTTGTTTCTTTCGCGCACAACGATGCGAGCAGGCCGCGTTTTTCGCTTGTGCGACTGGTGTCGGCACGCGTGTAGTGTCGCAACGGAATACCCCGAAACAGCAGAAGAGGTAGCGATTGCGCTTGCGCTTACCGACCCCCTCTGCGAGGTAGTTTTTAGCGACTCACAATCCGCAGTTCGCAACTACGCGCGGGGGCGCATTTCCTCCGAAGCTCTCCAGATTCTAAGGAAAGCTGGTTGACAGCACTTCGATAACACCGCCATCATATGGTTTCCAGCGCACGTCGCCACCCCCACCGATGAGGGCCTCATTAACTTGAACGAGGTAGCACACCGCTCTGCACGAAAACTGACCCGCCGCGCAGAATCGGAGACCGCCTCTTCGAGTTCGGAACTGCTGGCTCAAAACACGCGAGAACGCCTGGTCAGGTACAATGACATCACCAAGCACTACCAGCTAGGCAGGCGGTTGCTGCCCCCACCTCACCCCATGCTGAAACGTCGCCAGGCAGTCATCTGGCGACAATTGCAAACACAAACATTCCCCAGTCCGGTGCGATTGCAGCACATTTTCCCCGCGCAATACCCGACTGCTCTTTGCAAATTATATCAGGACACTAGAGCGACGCTGTCACACATGTTGTGGGAGTGTCGGGTTACATCAGCTACAATGGCAGTAGCTCCGGAGGCTCTTGCGTCGAAGTGGGCCGCCGCTCTGCGCAGCTCCAACCTCAAGACACAAGAGTGGGCTGTCCAGCAAGCCCGAGAGGCGGCGACGAGGCAAGGCCTCGAAGTCCCCTCATGGGAGACCTGAGCCCGGGTCGTCAAATTTGCCGGATTCAGAATAAAGTTGTTTCCATCCATAGTGTTTGCTTTGTGTGCTGTGTCGAGGTTTCGGTGTTCCAACGCGGCGTACGGAAACATCGCGTCAAGTGTCTAATGGCGCCGACAGTGCGGGTGCCGGGGGGCCTAAGATTTGTCGATTTCCGATGTGCTCCCTACTGACGCGGAGAAAGTTCTGCCGAGACCTGCGCAGTGGTTGCATTGCGATTCCGGACACCGTCTCATTTGAGAGTTTCACAGGTGCTGACACTGCTGTACTGACATGCGCAGAACTCGACGACGGCGAGATCATTCGTCAGGTTTCTGCTGCACCCATTCTCTATGCTGCACCGCCGGACGATGACTCCGAGTCGGAAGATGACACACCATGTGCTACGCTGCTGTCGCATGCGGAATGTGCACAAGCAGTGACTGTGCTTTCAGCCGCCTATAGTGACCGTTCGACCCTCTCCGAGATTCAGGTTTATCTGATTGCGCGTAAACGGAACAGCGTGCAATGGCGCACTCACGATTTCTTCAAGCCTACTGCAGAGCCCGAATAAGTGCGTGGAAATAAAGGATTTCATTTTTTTTTCTTAATCTGCTTTTTCGGACACCTGTTTATTCGGACATTTCCGCAGTCCCCGTGAGGTCCGAATAAACGGTCGGCGACTGTAATTAGAAATAACACAAATTCTCCTTTTGTACAACACATAAAAAAGCAGCTTATTAAAATATATGGTTTTTTTTATGTTCTTTTTCTTTCATTTGGTGGCATGGCCCAGTAATTTCAATGTCACAACACTTGCACTATGAGACAATGTGCTTCTCTTTTACGTCATACATGGCTTCTTTTTCAGTGCTTTACTATAATGTTTGTCCTTACTGGCACCTTAAATCGTTGAGCTTCTGAGCTTTTTCTTTTCCTAGATTGTTTTTGTGCAATGTATGTTTATATTCCGTGCATCACTCATTTAACTCATCGTACTTAGTCGCCTTTGTGGTTATTCCTTACTATACAATCTACATCCAATATTGTGCACTGAAGTTTTCATAGAATTTCTGTTCCTTTGGTTTTTGCATATTTCAGCGAATCATCTGCAAATACATTTCATCTCATATTCCCACTTCCTATTTCATATTTCTCTGGTTTACAAACTATACATCACTACTTCATGTATTTTTGCTCCTCTTCCGCTCATAGTTTCCGTGGAGCAGAATGCTCAAAATAGCGAGATTCGTGTACAGCTTTTCAGCAAACAGCAGATATGCTAAGATAAAAAAAAACATGACAACATACCGGAAATGCATTCTCAAAGACTATCGGATCCGACATGAGGCTGCCCTTTGCTGTCCTCATCGTAAACTGGACCTTGAGCAGCTGCCATGCAAGAGGAATAAGCTGTGAGATGGTGCCGATGACAGGCAGGCACACCAACAACAAAAGTTGAAGGCAAATCCTTTTTAACACACACCAGTGAATGAAAAACAAAATTGGTAGCAAGCAAGATCGAAGTCACCTAATCAAATGTGACTGCCTATTAAAATCTCAAATCAGCTATCAAATATGAGGATTCAAACAACTACACCCATTGGCAGTTTGAAGTTTCCTTTGATACCGTATTTACTCGCATAATGATCGCACTTTTTTGTCAGAAAAATTGATGCAAATTCAGGGGTGCGATCATTACGCGGGTTAAATTTCCCACGAAAAAAAAAAAAATTTTTCGTCCCGCATTTGCTGCGGGATTGCGGGTGCGGGACACCAAAACAAGAATGGCGGCCGGCGGAGCAAGCCGAACGCGCCGAACGCGATTTTTTTTTGCTTCTCGCGAGTACATTGCGTGCATTGAAACAGTTTCTTCCGTATCAGTGATGAATAATATTGTTAATATCGGCAAGTTTGCAGCAATAACGTAGCCATGTCAACTTTGAGGGGACAGAAACAGGTGGGCGCGCTTAGCTGCCAGTGACATAGAAATGCATGGCCGACGTGCTGCGGAAACTGCGGCATCTGTCTTCACTACTATCTTAAAACGACACGTTTCCGCTAAGGGTGGGCGAATATCTTAGCTGTGTTATAAGCGTCGGCGTATGAATAGGGTACACTTTTAACGTATCAGAGTAAACGTGGCTACTATCATTGCCGCGTGCGATTTGTTGCGTGCTCTCGAGTGCAGATGAAAAGAATCGAAATGCGCCTTTATTGTTTTTGTTGACATCAACCATTATAAAGCCAACCCATAATAAAGGCAAGCTTGGTTGTACCTCTTTTTGTCATGGAAGTGCGGAAAGTGATGAAAGTAATGAAATCAGGCATCTACTTAAGAATGTTTGGTGCGTGCAGGCCGCTTGGCGTGTCTTGAAGAGTCGTTCGCGTAGCATTCGACAGATGGTAAGCGCGATCATTATTAGCTAGACTTAGCACACGACATATCGCTGCGGCAAGTTCAAGGTGCGATCATTACACGGGACATAAAAAAAAAACTAATTTTGACGACAAAATTTAGGGGTGCGATCATTACGCGAGTGTGATCATTATGCGAGTAAATACGGTACTTCATTTGCAACAGATGTCATGTCTCCATGCAGAAAGCAAGTGTTCAAATGCAGAAACATCCTACATATATAGCCTATATAGGTATTTGGTACGTACATTATTCTTGTATGTACATGTTAATAAGGATGGATAAACTATATTAAACCTGTAGAAAACAGCACAGCCACTGTGGAACTTGTGAAAGGGCATTATATCATTACACACAAAATACAGTGTTTATGGTTAGTTTATAGCCCTTACCTCATGGTTTGTTTCGATGGAGGCTTCACCCCAGAAAACCCCCTCAGTCTCTGGTGCTGTGACACTGATTCGAAACAGTGCATAATGTAGGGGCAACAGGGTGATCTAAAGAAAAGAAACAGTGGTGGCTTTCATATATATGCAGTCGGATTGCATTGTAAAGCAGTGGCGCTGAAAGCACCAGTGATATTCAACCATATTCCCTGTTCACTATCCATTACAAAAGTGGGCACAGATAGCTGTTCTAACTGAAACCTGAGGCCTGCAATTCGGTCTGTAAAAAATCTCTTCAGACATTACAGCCCAGACACAGCACTGCTGAAGCCAAGTTCAGTCACAGTTGAGTTTGAAGGCATTGACGAATTTGCGAGTGGAATGAGCGTTTTCTATTAGCTGATGCCAACGACTGACCTTAGCAATGTTTGTGCATTAAATGGTGCTCACATGGTCTCCGCAAATGGGAAAGGGTGATATAAGCAGCAGCTGACACACTCTTTATGGCAACCTCATTCATATCCTTAATGCAGAGTTGGCAGAAGCATCAGGAATACCTGATGCTTCTGCCACCTGATATACCTGATATCTGCTCTTAACACAAGAGTGCCAAGACACCACTGACAGTGCAAGCGACAAAACATCACTAACCCTGCTGCAGAAGCATGGAGTGTTACACGTCATGCGTGGCAAATCCTACATTCCCAAGCTCAACATCACTACACTGTGCCAGAAAAATTATGTGTACTTGTCATGATACGTGCTTCACCCAGCAAAACTGGTTAGCCTGCACTTCTTGTAAATTTGGCAAGAAGAGCACATCTTTCTTATGATTGATTAGGTTTCCTTGAGAGTACATTTGCTTCACCCAGCAAAACTGGTTTGCAAACGGCACATTCTTCTTAGGATAGATTAGGCTTCCTTGTGAGTACATATACCCTGCTACCTGCTATTGTATGCATTTACCTGCAATAGCAGTGCTACATAACAACATGATAGCCACACAACAGTCGTGACTTTCTTCGTTGGCAACGGCAAAAGAAGCGCATGCACACACATAGAAAATGGTGAAATCATCAGACGAGAGCCATTCTAGTGCTTAAATAACAGAATGATCAGCCGACAGACTGTTGGCTGGCCAGGACTCACAGAGAGGGTTGAATGAAGATAATCAGATTAGGGTCAAACTAGCAGAAGTCTGTTGTATAATAACCTATTAATCGGAGCCCCATCCGTGCACACTCCACATATTTTGCCTGGGTGACAACTGTGCCTTTTTGTCACTCCTGTCTGCTGGTTCCCTCCAGCAAGGATCTGCACAGTTTTATCAGCGCCTACCAGCTCACTCCTTCATGCTCCCAAATGAAAGAATCTAGATGCGAACATGCACCTACCTTTCTCACAACGCTGGAGAAGTTGTAGTTTCCGACTAGTGTGCTGCTGTTTTCAGCTTCGGTGGCCAGCTCGACTAACGTCTTGGTCATGTTCGTTCCCCAGTGCTTGATCACTACCTGCAGAGTTGTTTCGAGAGCAAAAATTAAAAATAATGCAGTTTTGAAGAGGATGCAAGGTATCAGCTATATAGGACTTATTGGCAGCAATATCAACAACTCTGAACACAGAAACCTGAGCAAAGTGGTAAAGATTTACGGTTTGGAATGTTAGGCAAAGAAGACACAGACACATGAATAACAAAGAGCAATGATGATTGCACTGTTTTTCTCATTCCTTTTGTGTCTGCGTCTTTTACGCCTAACCTTTCAAATTATGTAAACAACACGTCATAGGAATCCTATTGTAGTAGCTCCTCAAACATGGTAATACTCCAAATGCAGTAAATCTGAGTTCGTAGAAGCGTTTGGGGAAGAAATGGTTTTCATGGACTTTCAAAGCATTAACAAGGCATTTTCAAGGATTAAAGCACCATGATGCCTGACAGCTTGAAAACAAAACACTGTCTTCAACAATGAGGAAAAAAGAAATTTTTGATTGCACAAGAACATAAAAGTGCTCACTAAGTCTTTTTCATATAAACTACCATCAACCACGATATATGAGATGTCTCCCACAAAAAAGATGTGAATTGGATCAGATTCACTTGACGCTTTGCTTGCATAAACCTTGTGTAAGCTACACAAATAAAATGCACTGAGCTTAGCCAAAAGCAATATTCACTCCATTAAGCTTAAAGGGTTTCATGGTCCTGAAAAAGGCAGTTTCGCATCCAGGGGTATTCAAGGGCTTTAAGGGCAGCTTCAAATCCTGTAAATGGAAGTGCATGTTGCAACCGAAATCCTGCAATTTTTATCCAGTAACACCCTCAATATTAGCGGCGAGGAGTTACGGAGTCGCCATCTGTCGGAAGCGCCTCGCTGACGTAGTATGAGGGATCACGCGGCACGCTCCTCATAGATTTTGCTGTCAGCGCTCATTGAAAACACCACGTGGGAGCTCTCCCGGACATTTCTGTAAGTAATTTCGAAACAAGAGAAGTTTTTTACTGTCTAAATAATAATCTTGGGCAAACTGAAAGCACTGAATCGTTTACAGACGCTATCACTTTACCGAATACGTACAGTGAACGCCACTGCGCGCGGTCGCCGCGATGGAGTCTCCCGAACCGGCTTCTTGCATGAAAGGTAGGCAAACGCTGAGAGCAAACTATGTGAAATATGTTCTTATAGTGTTTGTATAACTAAATGGAGCGTAATAGAGTGAAGCCTCAATGCAGCGATCGCACAGGTTCGCAGCGACTGACTGCGCACCTGCATGCTTGTCCGCCCACTGTTTCGCTTTTGCAGCGTGCGCGTTTTTGCACTGTGCCATGAGCTTTAGGCCGCAGAATATGAGCATTTGACAGTATACAAGCTACCATTGTTGCGTAGAGGCTATCACAGCTGTTCAAAAATAATTTCATTGTAGAGACTTCGACGCCTACGGGGACTGCAGTGATGTGCTGTCGCGACGATTCAATCTTTTTTTTTTCTTCCGAATTCTTCTAAATATTATTTCTCGAGTTGCGTCGCACTGTATGTTTATCAGTGTTCTCAGCGTGCGATTTCCCGCTGCTTCTTTTTTGTAATCCTGTGCATTAATTCATAACATAAATATGACCATATGCCATGCTTCTTTTTTGATGTGCTTCTTACCGCTCCCTTTCCACTCCAGTAAACTTGCCAGTATCTATACCATCGACAAGTTCATAGACCAAACCGTCGTGACATTAGTCGGGCAGCGGACTCGGGCGAGCGTCTCAGTGCGCGTTTTCCGAACATCGCAGACCCGGCGCCATAGCAGAAACCTTTCTCACGTCTGCTTGCTGCATACCCGAGTTGTAGCCGATGACTGTTTGCAGATTTTATGTTTCGTGAGCCAAGCTTCACGCAGCTTCTTGTCCTGTGGCTACGTGTGACTAAGGCTGACAATGGGCTCCACTGCGTACGTCTGGCACTGCAGCACTGAGTAGGCTACTGCTTTCACCGAGCACAAAATGCTCGGTGAAACTAATGCACCTTTTTGCACAAAATTTACCATCAGGTTGAAGCATGAGCTCTTATAGCGTTTGCTATTATTTAGCCACATGGATGATACAAGTTGCATTGAGAACCTACATCATCTCTGAAGAACACTGTGGCCAGACAAGTAACTGTACCATTCTTTTTATCCATCGTATCAAATGGCTGATGCCAGAGACAATAGCAGTGCAAGAGTCAACAACAAAGAGAGCAAACAATTGAAATGGGTAGTGCTAACCTGGCACCAGTCAGCATGCTTGCTGTTTCCAATAATGCAGTGGTGCCGACAAGGGGATAATCTTGATGTCAATAATCAGAGTTATTGGACTAGGAAATCTTTGTTCAATTTTAAGATAACATCCCCTGGTAAAGCAGTAGGGCTTTCGTGCCCCTCTGTTTAAAGTAACACTCCTGTCACAAATGTAAAGCTCCCTCTCAACTGGTTTGCTATAACAGGGTTTCATTGTGCTCTAGACGGAGCAAGTCATTGTAGACAGCTTTAGAGAAACCTGCCCAACAGAAACTTCAAAAATGTGCACACCCACCTCTATAGGATTCTCATTGATGACCACAAAAAACATGCTGCGCTTGTTCCCAATACCAAGGGTACCGAAGTCAAGAAAGGACTCATTGTTGACAGCATGGTGAAGCCTCTGCCATTTGAAGTAAGGAAAGCAAAAAATGCAATCATTCTTGTTCACCATTTCAACTGAGGACTCAAGTATCAGGGCCAAGAAACTTCCACATAGAAAAGTACAAGGTTATAAATATCATGAAACAGTAAGAAATTTCATTACCAGTGTTAGCCTGCCGCTGTAGCATGTGAGAGGAATGTTGAAGTGCGATATGTTCGTATGCAGCCTTAGTGTTGCATTCAGCTGCAGAGCAGTCTTCTGTGGGTGAAACTTGAGAAACACCACTGGTTTTGTTTCGTTTGGCTGCAAAACTGTTGACGAGTTAAATATGACCTGAGGGCAGGAGCAAAAAAACAAATTAGCTGATCATCCAACATGCAATAGAATGGACAAATGAAGTGTAAATGCTGTAAACTCAACAAGAATAAGAAAATTATAAAGTGTGCTTATCAACAGTTATACCAGATGACTGTTATGCTCGTTAATGGTACCTGGCTTGAATTATGGTCAACCTCTACAGGGATTAAACTTGTCTCTGTGTGCACTCATGAGGAAAGTTGAGAGACCACAGCATCAGCTAAAAACTAGTTCAGTGGTGGAACAGCCATTGCACCTTTCGGTGCAAGTCCTGGCACAGGCAAAAAGCAGATTTGGCACAGCAACAAGCACTTTTGGTACAGGGTCAAACGCACGTGTGCTTACCATATACCATGCAGATATTAACTGATATAGTCGATATGTTGTGGAGATGGGTTTGCGCAAGGTTTACCTTGCAAGCACGTATTCGAAAGGATGTAATGCTCCTTGACAATGCAACGCACAAAGAGCGCTGCGCCTGGGTTCGTCGACTCTCCGATATGGCCCAGAGAAGGCACCACAGACAGATTGTCAACAAAGGGGGGGTTATTAACCGAGAATGCAATGGCTTGTGGGCAAAGGCTCACCGCAAGACCAATCGAGTATGCACGCCTGCACTGAACATGACATCATGCAATACACTCGTGTCATGCCATGCACATTAGGGAGTTATTTCGAACAAAAAAAATGGCTGTGGCTTAGCTAAGGTTAAGCCCAGGATGCGAAGCATACTAGCCTTTATTTTAGTTGTTGAACCACTGTTTAGCCTGGTGAACTGCTGTTGCTTGGCTATATTTGGTTCGGCTAGTAGAAGAAACAACTCATGCGTTACTCTGCTTCGCCTTCAAGAGTGGAACGCGACAGCGTTCCCGTCGACCCGCCAAGGGGTGTAAGACAATGGGCTACGGCGCAGCGACTACGCGCCCCGCATTGGACGCGGTAAGCGTCGAGCAACGCAGCGTTCGGCGCGGCAACGAAATGTACGCCTGAGCAAGCGACACATGCCTGAGCCTTAGAAACAGCTCGTTTCTAAGGCAACACCGCATTCACTAGAGGCGCTTTTGTACCGCTTCGAAGCATCGTACTCGTGGCTCAGTGGTAGCGTCTCCGTCTCACACTCCGGAGACCCTGGTTCGATTCCCACCCAGCCCATCTTGCAAGAGTTGAGCCAAAGCCACCTAGAAAAAGCGCAGCTGCTTATATACCGCCGTGACGCCGCGAGCGACGGCGCGAGTTGGAGCCCCGTTTCTCCTCTGTCGTGACGTCACGGTGTCACGTGGTATTGAAGGCGACACCGCCGCGCCTGAGGAGCTGGGTTGAGCTCTAGTAATATGCTTCGCATAAAAATAGAATCAGCACCACTGTGCATGCACGAGTCGCAAAGAAGGTTTTGCGTTTGCGTCGTCGACACTATTTTCCTGACAAAGAGCAGAGACTCAAACTCGACACAATCGTTTTGCGTCAACAAACAGGGCAGCACCCATCGAAGTGGTGGCTTTCACTGTGTACCACATTTGACCTCGGTCCTCGTAAATCTGCAGCTGTCAAAATCAGTAAACGGTGTCATAGGTTCTCGCTTTCTCTCATTTGATTCAATAAAGCACAGTACAACATAAAAAAGTTGTGCGAATATATTTTATTTTCGCACATTTGCAATTTTTGCATTAAAAGCGCAGTTGCACTCTCCCTCATCAATGTGCAGCCACTTCAGCCGCAAGCAAACCTGCCATCTAGAGCTCAGCAGGGCAGCGCCATAGCCATTCCATAGGCTAGCCTGACGGATCCCGAACTTCGGTACGCACTGATAGCCAAGTCGCAAGTGCGAAATGATGTTGCGAAAATTGGTCGCAATATCTGGTCATGTGAATAAGTTTGAGAATACATATGAAACATGACTGTAGAATGCACTTGGGCCAGCGACGAATACTCACACGATTCTCTTTCTGTTTTCTTTCTCAATGGCCCCCACGTGTTCACAATGAGCACGGATTTTATAAGCTATGTACCAGACGCGATTCTGATCACAGCAGCTCTTTTACAAAACCCTGCTATCACCCATAAACATAGAAAAAGCTAACCTTTGATCCTAGAATGTGACATCCTGCTCTGGCAAACACCATGCTACCATGCGGGTTCGATGAACACCGAAGCGCCAGCAAGACAGTAAAACGGCACTACATTCTACGCCTGTCAGAGAAAAATATGGGAGTGAGGAACCAGATGACTCCGGCTGGTTCCTTCTAAGATGATGATGATAGGGGGCTGTTCGTTTTGAACTCAGTTTTGCTAGCTGCGAAGCATCAATGGAAGGAGGCTTTCGCTTGTATGCTTGCTCTGGCGCAGGCTTGGCGCAATTTTCCGCTGAAATGCCGTTTTCACGCAGGATGACGCAAAGGCCCACTCTCGGTGCAGTTTGACACAATTGGCGCAGCTGTTCCACCACTGCCAATTTTTAAAGCACAGTTTTGCAATGTGGAATTGCTTCAATACATTGCATTCATCAAACATGCACATATGCCAAACCACTTGATCTCAGCCAGTATGCACAGGCTGTGAATAAAAAATTATTTTCTTTAGTGGCAACATTGGTCTTTCAACTTTTGATAATGTTTGCGCTATATGTACCACACTAATATGAAAACTCGATGATAAAACAATGAAAAGCGTGAAAATATGCAAAGCACACAGACAGTAAAACTTTTTATTTTTTGTCTTATGGATATAAACAATATCTGTATGGATGCAACACTGCACTGTAAGGCAAGTGTCTGTTTCCTGTGTTACAAATACTGAGTAGCTCAAAACAGGGACTGTGTTCCAGATTGATCACTTTCAGATACTTTCACTTTTGTATGAAGTGGCATATGGAACAACCCCTCACTAGAGTGAAGAGTGTTCTGCTCGATGGCTAATATTCGCTAAAGTCATTGATCCAGAATATGGAACCAAGAGGGTGTGGGAGTGCTTCAGCAGTAGCATTTTCTTTCCTGGTTTGAAGCCTCACACTACCATACTATATTATGTTGATTTACGTGCGTTCCCACTTCACACAACAAGTTGCGCAGGAATGCTGCCAGGCATTCTCTCTTTTGCCATGTTGGCACACATATCCTTTCAGGCTATTAGCCTTGCAAGCTCCCAGCCAGGGATGTGCAGGAAGGTATAGCAAATAGCTCATGACTTTTACACCACTGATTTTCATCAGTTTTTCACTGTTTGCCTGTGCTTAGCTACATTTACATAGACATGACAGTCAGGTAAAACTGCCTCAGCGAATCACATTCATTGTCTGAACCAGAGCAAATCAGCTACTCAGCTGTACAAAAGCACTGGCAAATTGGTGAAGGACATGCTAACAACTCTGCCTGAGCAAACATCTTCTCAAGGGTGCACTGACCAAGCCCGCCCCACTGTGGGTCAACTGTCAATCCAACGGACCTGACAGTTATGAGCGATGATGGCTAATAGACAATGCATTTCTATCATTCTTGCAGTATCTGAATGAAATGAATCTCAGTGCTTTAATGAAAAATTAAATTATGCAATTTTACATGCCAAAACCACTTTCTGATCATGACGCACGCTGTAGTGGGGGACTCCAGAAATTTGGAGCACCTGGGGTTCTTTAACATGCACCTAAATCTACATACACGGGTGTTTTCGCATTTCTACCCCATCAAAATGTGGCCGCTGTGGTCAGGATTCGATCCCGCAACTCCTGCTTAGAAGCCCAACACCATACATAGCCACTAAGCAACCACGGTGGGTACCTCAGATCTCAGTGTTTTTATACAGCTTCATTTCCACATTATGCTATATGGCAACCTACGCGCAAGGGGGAGGAGAACTGTACTGTAAAGCCTGACATTACTCATCCTGAGGCCTATGGAGCATTTCACACAGTGTTGCAGTTAACAAAGCTAGTGGTCATCCGGAAAGTAAGCACACTTCTTAGTTCCAGATTTTACCAACTACAGCAAAATTCAACTCTAATACAGGTCACAAAGCGCTGAATTGGATTTCCTTTCGTTTTAAAAATAGTGTGTGTCTAGCTTACTGGTCCGTTGCTCTACAGACAGTTTTCGTATGAAACCAAATTTTTTGCATTTTCTAGAGTGCTATGGTTAGGGTAATTATTATATAGTTACACGAGATGGTCATCCTATATCAGATGTCAAAATCAGCGTACAAAACATACACTTCAGCCCACCTCTTTTACATTTCTCTGAAATGGGACATGCTTTTCATGGAAAGCGCGTATAGCCAGTGTTTTTAACACCGTTTCCTTCATGTTCACTAATGTACCACCAGCCCAATCCAGCATGCCACTACATCTAGCAAAAGCGTTTCAAGCCTGAAGTCAATTTAAAAATTTTCCATAAAATATGGAGTACAATCCTACATCATACATGATGCACAACACATGTGCTTTTAAAAAAACAAGGCTCACACTCTCATACAATAACATTTGATGATGCTTTTATTTTTTGCATGACGTGACACGACAGTCGTAAGACAGTGGAGAGCTGGGCATTCAGACAGTTAACTTGAGGGCTATGCAATGTCTTATGAATCAATAAACTTGCGCTTAAAGAGAACCCAAAATGCCCAAAAGTGATCAAACGAGAACACAACTTCCGAGTTGCTTTCTTACTTAAAAGTTTCAGTTACTTTAAGCCAGGCATAACAGCTCAGCATCTGCAAATGCTCTCTTCTGGTATACTCACAGTGAAATGAGGTTGACTCTCTGGCTGAAGTTCAATGCTGTGGATTACTACTGGCACTGGGAAAGTATTGGAAATATTTAGTGGCCTAACGTCTGACTTGCTAAGACTTTTCGCTCTCCCTATGTAGAACACTGTGCCATTCACATTGTACTCTAGTGACCTAGAAAAGTAATGATAAAGAAGAAATGGATCAGTTTCCACAGTCTATCCAACTCCCCCCCAACCCCCCCCACCCTCAACAGAAAGAAAAGAAGCAGCTGGCGACTGCCTATTCAAAACTGATTATTTCCCATACGATGTCTCTTTTTCATCATGTGGCATACAATTTTCAGAAATTCCATCCTAACCTTATCATGAAAAGGATTTTTTTTTTTTTCACCCTTACCATTTAATGCATTCATCTTTACGTTCAGTGCAGTAAACCAGCTAGTAAAACTTGCCTGTATTTGATTATGTTTTAAAAAATAAGTGGATACTCAACACACTCATTTCAGGCCCACTCTACAGAAAGTTTTCTTCTTCTTTATCAACAAATATCAGATATATTGGTTAGGATAAAAAGATAATTGCACTTTACAACCTCTAAATAGCATGGAAACAATTGTGCATTAGGGTAAGACTATGTCAACAATGGGAAAAAAAAGGACCCTAGAAAATCAAAACATCAACAAATGAAGCACATCAAATTGAATTTTGAATTCGAAATTTTGAAGTCAGCACGGCTTTACTAGGTGCATCTTTACTTACCATCTGGTTGATTGTCTGCCTAGTGTTTTATTATTACCTGTAATGGGCTCTTCACTGGCTCGATACAATGGGTATGATTTGAATGTGACTGATGTCAGTCAATGCTTTGAAAAGGAAAAATCCCACTCTGCTTCAGGATTTGATCCCACATCTGCTGCATGCCAACTGCACCATCACAGGGCCATGTTAGCCTGAACGTGCTGCTTAAACCCTCTTAGCAAAGGATGTCGCTGGTATCGGGAGCACATTATGGCATACTGAATGTGAAAATGCGAAAAGAAACGAAGACGCCAGCTTGCTTCCATTGCTTCTCATGAGATGCACAACTTGCGCAGATGTAACCTGCATCTGGCCTCAACCAGGTTTGTATTTCAGATCCCAATGACTGAACTCTCCCCATACGGATGGCAAGCAAACACAATTCAGTTGTATTGAGACAACAACCAAGGCTGCAGCTTTCACTACATACTACAGATTGTACCAAACCGAAAATAGAACATCTCTAGGCTGCAGGCAAAGCACACAAGAAGAATACTTCTTCAGAAAGCTGCATTCTACACATTAACATTGTTTGTAGGAGCAGGTTACAGCCATGAAGGGACTCATGTGACAACACTGAAACAAGAAAAAGGCATGACTTACCCATTCATGAAATATACCTGGAATGGTATCGTCAACTTGTACTGGTTGTTTTTAGACTTCACCACAATCTTGCCGGAGCATTGTTTCAGGTGCTTAACTTTTGAGGCTGGAGAGACAGACATAAAGAGCTAGTTATCTCAGCAAAGTTCCCCCTGCTCTTCCTTTCCAAGTATGTCTGCTACACTGAGGCACACACCTAAACACATGCTAAATTAACAAAATACTGTTTGGTATGCATTTATGTATGTGTAAACTCATCCATCCTTCTTCTATCATCGATCATTCTTCATTTGAACCATCATCCTCTAGCCGACCAGATAACATCAGTAATGCCCTAAATAGCTCAAAGCCCATCACCTTACAGTAACACTGTCTCGTGATTGAAGAACTTGCTGTGTTGTTGCCACAGTTTTTATAGAAACAGAATTAAAGGTGCAAGTGTATTCTAAACTTCGAACATTCGATTCGGTTGGTAGTAAATACGATTCGAAAGGCATTTTTACTGTTCAAAATATTCCAACCCTCAGAAATTGCTGCTGTTGGTTTAAGTTACCTTCGCCGCAGTGCAGCCGTCTTATGCGGCCATGCGGCCAAGCATACAGAGTGTATTGCGGTGAAGCACATCAAAAGCAACATGAGGGGACTGTCACGGGACCACTACTGGTGCTTATGCTTACCCAACACTACCAGCTCAAGTACCCACACTGTACTGTCTCTTCATGCGTTTGGACAACACAAGACACCAGGTGGAAACCTCTGTATCTTCTACTAATCTGGCTAAGTGTCTAAAACCACAGTTTCCAAACTACAAGTTTGGTCAAGTGGCAAGCCCCTTGGCAATATTTTTATATCCTTACTCTAGTAGTAAAATACCACCAGGATGCTTCAATGGTAAACTGGGTTAAAAAATGTGGTTTTAGAAGAAGAAAGGAAGATTTCAACATCAAGGAACCCAGATATGCCCTCAACAATGAAAGCTGAGAGGCTCCTTTCACGTCAGCACTGCGGAAATACTTTTATAAGCTCATCAACCAGCAGTAATCTTTACTTGCTTGTGGCAGCAATTTTCACTGCCACAAGGACAACTTGAAATATATGTGCATGATGAAATTCTGGGACAAAAGGTACGTGTGAGTGGTGGTGTAAGCATGGTGCTCACTGTTGGCTCGACTTGCAAAGAGATACCTGCCGATACCATACACCAGTGTGCCCAGTGAGTGGCTCCTTCCAGTGTCTGAAGGAATCGTGATATGCAGGAGGGTGTCGCTGCTCCCCGAACCCCCCCCCCCCCTCCCCCCCATGTCAAGCAGCTTTCCTTCCTTCATGACAACATTAAATAACTGTAGTTGTGATACTGTCAACCAAAGGGTTGCACTAGAGACTTTTGTTGGCCACAAGGCATAATTTTCTAGTACATTATTTGCTATGCAATAAGCTTTATTTTTTTTATACCTCTAGTAGGTGAAAAAAATTGCAATTTCGCAAAACCAATAGTATTTGTATTCAAAGAATATCCTAACAATATTCAACTTTCCCTTGGTTTTCATTATTCGAATTCGCTTCGAAACTGAAAATTTGACATTTGCGCACCCCTAAATACAGTCACCGACTGATTTTTCGGTCTCCAAAAATTCGGACATGCTCGATTATTCGGTCTGCTTCGCAGCACCGCCATTCTCCCCATAGACCATAACGTATAACTGCTGAAAGTTCGGACACCTTGAAACCTCTCATCTGATTTTTCGGACACTCCTTGAGCGAACTCGATCGAGAGCGTCATGCACCGACTCTGACCAGTGCATGGTTCGACTTGCTGAACGCCATTTTTGTTTTGAACGGAGCCTCCTTGCTGCCCCACTAAGTGGCACTACTGCAAATCACCACTCATCATCATCGTTTCTGCCTGGCTCATAGCTACAGCAGTTCCGGTCTCAGCTTAGTAAGCCATGTCAAGACAATCCAGCAGCTGATTTGTTTCTTTCTTCATGCACGACCCTGCGAGTAGGCCACATTTTTCGTTTGTGCGACTGGTGTCGGTGTGACGCCGGGGTGATGTTTGCTTTGTGTGCTGTGTCGAGGTTGCGGTGATGCAACGCAGCATACGGAAACATCGCGTCAAATGTCTAATGGCGCCGACAGTGCCCGCTCTGACTGCGCTGGGGAATGCCGGCAAGCAGGTGCAGGGAGGACTAGGATTTGTTGCCTTCCAATGTGCTCCCTACTGACGCCAAAAATGTTCTGCCAAGACCTGCGCAGTGGTTGCATTGCGATTCCGGACACCGTCTCATTTGACAGTTTCACAGGTGCTGATACTGCTGTACTGACATGCGCAGGACTCAACGACGGCGAGATCCTTCGTCAGGTTTCTGCTGCGCCGCCGGACGATGACTCTGTGTCGGAAGATGATGCACCATGTGTTACGCTGCCGTCGCATGAGGAGCGTGTACAAGCAGTGACTGTGCTTTCAGCCACCTATGGTGACCGTACGACCCTCTCCGAGATTCAGGCTTATGTGATTGCGCATAAATGGAACAATGTTAACGGCGCATTCATGATTTCTTCAAGCCTACTGCCGAGCCCGAATATGTGCGTGAAAATAAAGGAAAGGTCTTTTTTTTTTTTTCCTTAATCTGCTTTTTCGGACACCTGCTTATTCGAACATTTCCACAGTCACCGTGAGGTCCAAATAAACGGTTGGCGACTGTATACTGCATCCTTACACGCTTGTGTTCCAGGTCATCAGATGCCACCAGTTAGCTACCCCTGCACACTATTTTCTCCATGGTGTGGTCTTATTTAGGGCCACATATTGTAATGATCCCATTTCATTTTCCATTCTTCACTTCTTATCGCCTGTCATGCCAAATGGCCAATCTCAGGAGACGTAGTGGCATCCGAGTCCATGATGAAGGGCAAAAAGAATTAAAAAATGACACGAAAGCATCACGGAACACTGTCCCTTGTTCTTCACATCAGACTACTGTCAGTGCAGAGTTCCAGCTCCTGAATGCTACTTCCTTTACCATAACTTATCAATCGACATGTTTCCTAGATCCTTTTCTAATTGAGAAAGCACTGACTTCTTTCGTGCATATGCTCTGCACAATGAAGGCAATTTCAGCTGGCAGTTACTGCTTCTGCTGCTATCTGAAGCACATGTTTTCGTAAAAGCATACTTACCTCTGTATTCAGAAAGCATCTTAACTTGAAACCCATGCTTGATTTGATCTAAATGACGCCTGTTGTGAACACGCTGAAGTAACTGCAATGAGCATTTTGGGCATGTTCACATCAGGAATTATTTAGATCAAGTCAAGCATGGGCTCCAAGTTAAGATGCATTTAAGAATACGGGGTTTATAATACTCTTGTACTGGTCAAGAATGTGCCATAACACACAAAAGAAAGCAAAGATATTTAAGCACAGTGAAATTGTTGCATTGCAGCTAAAACTTCAGTTACTTCACATGAAATGCAGAACACTATGTACAGTAGAAGCTTGTTGATCTGTTCCCTTTTAGCACAAATTTCCTGCGGCAACATTGCGATCGAGAGAACTAAAAATGATAGAATACAGTTATGCAGTCTTTTAATCCGTTGATATGTTCCCAGAACATGCGCTTTTTCAGCAGCAATATTCAATAAACTGCGATCATATTACATTTTTTCGTCACTACATCTCATGTAAACAAGAAATGGCACAACCCTGCCAGGCAGGTGCTATCAAAAGCCATAGCCGCCCGCTACGGCAGCTTCTTTGCAGCACTCGCCACCTGTGTCAAGTGAAAACACTGAGATGATCTTGCGCTCCCACTTTATTATTTCAGCATCAGCAAAGCTTGTGGGACATCGGACATTGCAGTCATTGCAGTTGCTATGCTTGCATTCATCTGTTTGAGAGCTGCAGCCATGGCATCAAGGAAGTGCAAGCCTTTGACCCTCGAGGGAAACTTTAACGTTTTGGCGGTTGTTGACCACAACCCAAAGAGAAAACGCACAGACATCGCCAGTGAGCAAGGATTGCCCACATTAAATGTCAACACAATCGTGTCAAAATGCAAGCAAATCAAATCGAATGCCTTAGTGTTCGACACTGGAACAAAGCAAGGCCATAGAGCCAGGCATGGAGAACTTGAATCAGCCCTGCTTAAGTCATTCAAACAAGCAAGGGCTTCCAGCATAAGCTTTGATGGTAGCATTCTCCGGCACAAAGCTATGGAAATCGCCAATGTAATAGACAACTTTACGGCATCGAACGGATGGATCAGCCGTTTTCGGACAAGACACGGCATCGCCTATCTGCAGGTAAAACAAGTCAGCAGGCACGAATCAAGCTGATGTTATGAAATGGATTTCAGTGATCCCCATCATTTTCGATGCTTATGACCTGTGTGACATGTACAATGTGGATGAGCTTGGCCTTTTCCTCATGGTCCAGACTAGCCAGTCACTAAGCATGAAGGGGGAGTCCTGTCACAGTGGCAAGATCAGCAAAGATTGCCTTACGGTACTACTTTGCTGCAACGAAGCTACATTATGAAGCCGTAAGTGACCGGAAAGGTGAAGAACCTGATGTGCTTACGGAACACACCACTTGCCTGCCTTGTGTTTACAATCATAATGCAAAGGCATGGGTGACATACGACATCTTTGAAGAGTACCTTCGATATCTCAAAAGACAACTGGGGTGCAAAGGGCACGGAGATATTTTGTTTGTGCACAACTGCGAATGTCATACGAAAGACACGTTCCTCCCATCAAACACAAGCCAGTTGCAACTTCTGGATACAGGTGAAATAAGAAAACCTCCTTAAACATCTGCATAGGAAGTGTATTGTGCATAGCTTCCTTGGTCACGCGTCCAGAGGTGACGACCCCGAGAAGCTCTCACCGGTGGAACGCAATGCACTATCTCAGCAACTCGTGGGAGAGTGTAATGTACGAAGCAGTAAAGAATTGCTTTAAAATATGTGGTTTTCAGTGCGCCCCAGCGGCCAAAGAATTTAAGTCCAGCGTTAGAGACGACGCTCTGGAATGAGCTCCTGAAGATGAAATTGAAGTGGAGTTCTGACGCACTAGCTCCAAAGGCCGGCTCTCAGATTTCACTGCGGTAGATGATAATGTCCTGATGTGCAAGCCACAAAGCATGACAGATATCGTAGCGGAGGTTAAAGGGGACAAAGCACAATCGCCTGAAAATGATGACGAAGACGACGATGGGCACCTGTTGGCTACTTTCTTCGAAGCCCTTACTGGGCTAGGTGCGCTGCACAGTTTCTTTCATGCAAACAATGTAAATGCAGAAAATCGTCCGCAGTGTGGCGAAAAGGAACTCCTCCTTTCAAAAGTTCAGGTACTGAACCAACAAAAGATAACAGACACATTTAGATAAATCCCCTCTCATCTCGCACCTTCTTCCTTTCTTGTCATTCCTTAAATTTTTAGTGACTTTGGATTGCCAATTTCCCGGATAGTACTTTCTTCTTCCTTCTCGTTTTTTTTTTTTTTTTTCACGACGTATGAGTATGAACGAGGTTCTACTGTATATTCCTGATAATGAGAAATAAATTGGTCCTCATGCTGAGGAGCTGGCCGTCCCATTTCCAAATCAAATCTAGAAGTGCATCTTTTGTTTGCCTGTGTGTGTTTTCTTTTTCATCTGTTTAGCGTACCATGGCCAGCATAATTACTTTTGCCCAATTGAGAAGAATGTAAAGGAACACCATTAGAATAGAATTGTTATGCTCTTCTAGAATGTATCTTTTAAGTGTTTACGTATCTTGACAAAGCCTCATCAAGAATTATTTTCGGCTGTAGAAATTGCAAGCAAAAACACAACACTACCCGAAATCGTGAAACACAAGGACATTTCATTCCATTTCACTCAAGATACACAAAATTAACTCAAGTTTGACATTTATGGACTGACAAATACACACAAACACATGTACAAGAACTCTGTCTATACCTACAGAATGGCTGCAACTTCAAAAGTAATACCATGGCCAACAATTGATGCTACACTGCTTCAATTATCAGTTTTGCAACAACTTAATGTGCCTTCCCATTGGATGGGTTACGAGTGCCGCACATCTGTTTAGTGTAGCAGGGTTACAGAGAGGATGAATATGAAAGGCCGCTCACGAATGTAGGTCACTGTTGCAACTTGCGTGGACCGAACAGTGTCAGGGGGCACCTTGGTGGGCGTAAACTTGACTTCGACTGCCTCGTTCACCGGGGTAACAATGACATTCTGCCAAGCAGACAACCAACCATGCTCTCTGATGTATATACATCACCAAGAGAAGCAGTTTTAAAGAGAAAATGTAGTCCTGCCATTCCTCACTTGGTAGATAAAAGTGATTCACTGACAAATAGACTTAACAACCTCATCAGGCATTAGTATGAAAGAAAGAAAGAAAACCAACACAAATACACACATTCAGATGTTAAAACATTTCACATGCACGAAACAAGCATCTGACAAGGGCAATACGTCTGTGTTAAATTTTTAGATGCACAATGTATTGAGCCGAGCCTACGACAGCACACATTGCATACGTTGACGCAGCAGACTACAACCATGAAGACTGGCAAATTCAAAGGCATGGCTACTCACAGTGATGTAAAGCTGTTTGGGGCCAGAATTTAAGAGGTTCAAAGGGAGAGTTCTTGGTTCATCCTGGCTGTGCATGACTCCAAAGTCGAGTGTCTCCGTAGGTGAAAATATGCCAGGCACTGCACACATTTGAGAGGATTATAATTAATGAATGCATGAAAAAAAATATCCACAAGCATATGCAGTAGAGCTGTTTTAATAATGAAATTTCCTAATCGAATCGAATATTCAATATTTCTAAACACAATGAAATGTAAAGCTTGCATGGGGTCCTCTCGGTAAAAGAAGTTTTACCAACATTATTTACGTTATTTACATGCATATGTGAATGCATGTAATGCTGTTTGCAAATGGGCATACGAAAGGACATAAATGGAGGCGCTTGTGAACATTAATGAAGAAAAAGGAGAAAAAGAAACAGCATGTCACCAGGTGCTTGTGGAATGTTGAGTTTGTCAAAAGAGAGAAATATTAGACTACAGCTACGCATATTGATATAAAGGTGCCCGGAACCACTTTTTATCGAAGTGGAGAAGTGCATTTGAAGTGAAAATAGGCTATTTCAGAAATACCTAGCTGCAATAAGTACTTCAATGCATTCTGCAGAAGCGGATCTATTGGCAATCAAACACGGCCTCCGCTGTGCTCCCATTCCTTCTTCAATACCTTGCACTGCGAAGGCTGTGGTGTAGTGGGGCATGCCCCCAATGCTGGACCTTCCAAATGTCACCATGGTGTGCAGTTCAAATTTCATTTTGAATGTTAAAGTAGACGCCATCACTTCCGGCTTTGTACAACGCGCATAACTTAAGCCAAACACGGTTCTCCTCAGAGAACCGCAGTGCGCTTAGCCGGTGGACTTGTACTAAGCCCCGCAACGGCTGCGGTATCTAAGCCATGTACCCGACCGCAGCTTTACGTCAGATATCGGCCAATAGCAACCGTCTAAGAGAATGACGAAATAAAACATCCAGAAGAGAGTGAGGACAGGGCCTTCTATTAAAAGAGAGTGTTTGAGAGAAAGGTGACTTCACAATCTGCTTGCAAGCTCCACGCCCCGCGTATGACAGCAAAACTTGGCTAAGATGTTCACAGCAGCATATGCTACCCGCGGACTATGTTATTTTACCAAGCCTGAGGGGCGGTTCAGGGCCCCTTTAGAAGCATCATAACACGGTGCGAATGGCCAAATAATCAATTGCTTTGCTTAAATGAAGGCAACAAATTTGCATATAGGCTGCCTAAAGGTGAGGCATACATGATGAGTGTCTGAAAATAACTCAGCAGAGGTTACCTGCTTCGTGCATTTATCCTGGAACAGGTGCCCCTGGAAGCAACCGCAGCTCCCTTGCACAGGAACCACTCAGAGCCCTCAGTTCCATCGTTCACTCTCCTTTGAGATTTGTGGGGATACGCGAGCGACTCTCACACGTCCCCTGATATGTTGTTTTCTCGAATAGCTCCCGTCTCCTGTTATCTGGCTTCGCCGCGTGGCTTTACTGCTTGCAGGGTAGCACGAGAGATGGCACGAGTGTTGCTCTGCTAACGCCACCTAACAGCGGGGGTTACTTGGGCGTAAAAAGAAAGCTCTTCCTCTTTGGCTCGGGGTTGGCAAGCGGCATGGACGTTCTGCGCGTGCGCTGATCCATGCTTCTGCGAGACCGTCTCGCAAAGCCTCCACCGGAATGGACGAACACGATCGTTTGAATGCACCACTGTTCACGTGACCATAAGCGCGAACGAACAAGCGTTGGTATCTAGCATGGGGTGAACATATTCGGTCACTATCCAGTCGCGGTGAGTCGGACTTCCGCGATTTGTCACGCACCAATCGTGGATAGCAACTCGGCTAGCAGGCATTAATCTATGAAAGGTACAATAAATGCCCTTGTGATTGTTCGCACTACTGTGTTGTCATTACTTAGTCCCAAGAGCATAGGTCAGAACCCCACAGATTCCAATAAATGTTGCTGTTTCTTACACTATTTTATAGAAACTATTACTTGAAAATTTTGAATAGTGAATTCTCAGAATGAATATCAATTGAATAGCAAGCCCTATTCAATTCGTATTTCAAATTTTTAATAACCGCACCCTCCTAATGAACAATATTGTGGTAAATTCTTTTAGGCAATGATTGCTCATCAGCAGCTAATAAGTTTCTTCTTATGCACACATTGACACCATGATGAAGCCATATTTTGCAAACAACTCACACGAGACAACTTCCACTTCTACGGGCAGAATCAGGTCTACATGGTTGGTGCTGTTGAGCTTTATGCGGATGAATGCTGTGTGATTTTTCTCGATTCGGGACACAAAGTTTGCCTTCATCACCGGCTTAGTCTTGTACGGAGGAATCTCCTGCAGTAGCAAAACAAAGAATGCACTGAAAAGGCCTTGCTTCCTTGCAATCCGTGCCAAGAAATCCTGACGAGAGACAGGAGGAGGGATCGTGCTATCACCAATGCAAGTGAAAGACAGTTTAGCCAAATTTTAGATAAAGATATACAATTCACCTAACATAATATGTCCACAAAGGCAATACACAGATTAGTTAAGTAAGCTGGAATGGCATAGACACAACTTAGGCCATGCAGAGCTAGGAAATATATAGAATACACGCATTGAAGGGTCCTTTACATCACATGATAATACACTAAGGACTCCCTTTAAAGGCAAAAGGAGTCATTAAACATCCATTCATCTTGTCGGAAATTCAGCTTAATCATTTAACCACAAGTTTAAACCAAAAGCTTAACCTCCCAGTGTACAAAATTTACCAGTTATTTTTGTTCCAGCAGATTCTAGTGCATTACATCTGTATTTGAATAATATATATTTGTAGATTTGTCTCTTGTAATGAGTTGAAGTATCAATAAAGGACATCTGACATGAAATGCACTTTTCCGCAGGACAGGTGTAAGGTTTGAACATAATTATCTGAACAAATGATAATGAAAGAAATCGAAAGCATCGAAGAATATGTTCAAGTACCAGAACACAAATACACGATGTGAATTTAGTTGACTAGTGTGGCTCATCTCCAGCAGGCAAAATTGAAGAAGCTGTGGTCTAGACACGTACGGCTTGTCCATGGCGATGTTAGTACTAACAACTAGGACAAGCACAGCTCGGACGTGGTAGTTAAAGGGGGGTAACAAAAGTGCATCGACTATAGCACCTCTTATCTGGACTGTTACACGTTAATACAAAGGCATGCACTGCAGCTTCTGCAGTGCTTTTAAGGGGGCTCAAGCGGGTTCACAACAGCTGAGAAGGCATTATAGAGATGCGCAGGAAGCTCTCATTGGGAAGGTCTAGGCAGGATTGATGATTGGCAATGAAGCATACCATATTTTGAAACAGCCCATGGACTACGAGGGACACCACAGTGGAGTGCTCTAGATCAATTTTGAACACCTGAGGCTCTTTAACATAGACCTAAATCTAAGCCCACAGGTATTATTACACTCCACTTTGTTCACTGCAAGTGAACAAAGGCTCAGAAGTCACTCAGGTTATCAGTGAATCTGTCTTAACTGTTAAAAGAGTTTGCCAATCTGTCTTAATTGTTAACAGAGTTTGCCTTGAAGGAAGCTTTCTGTACATTATACAAGAATTGCTCCACAGCCTTGCATCGTAAATACGACAGCCACATGAAAAAAAAAAGAACAAGACAAAACAGGAAGGAAGAAACCAATGATGGACAGAGCAGGAAAGCTCACCCATAGTTCTTTTGAGATCTTGTTTTCACCATCTGGCATTTCAAGGTGCAAATCTCCGCCACTGGAGTAAATTTCAGTTAGCTGAAACAATTCATAACAAATTAGCTGAAATGACATAAGCAGCATGTCACACTTTCGCATAAGAAAAATCTTGTTAGAGCACTATACATGGTGCAGGGTAGCAGGCCCATAACTGGGATAAGGGTTAGGGGGTCCTGACACACCCTCAAATTATCGCCACAGCAATGTGCTGCTCACTCTTCAAACTGGTTCTTCTATTAAAACCCATAATGCAGAAATGACCACCTTTCACCTCTTTGATGGCTAATTAAAAACTGGCTTCAATCAAAGATGTAAAGGAATAGAAGTGGCATTCAGTCACTTAACTGCGGTTGACTACGCTTTTGGGACTCTTTTGAGCATTTTTCCCAGGCTTTTTAAAAGACTTTATTGGCATTTTCTTGTCACATAGAAAGCATTAAAAAACATGTAGCTATCATATAAGTTGAGTTAAAATGTAGTAGAGTATGTTGACCCAAAAAAAAGCAATGTCTCAATTCAAACTTGAATTAGCTCTAAAATTTTTGTAGTGACAACATAAACAAATCAAGATTCTCCAACTTGCTTACTTTAACCAAAATTTTTAATTATATAAAATTACTAATTATCACTATTTCACTCGAACACTTATAAAAATTCATGCAAGGTTTTTTGGGTTACCTGAATGGTGGAGCTATGAGGGTTGTGCATGTAGATCAGTGGCGTATAGCTACTGTTGAGAGGCATGCGCACACCAACAAATGGTCGTAACCTGTATGGATTCTCTTTTCCAAAGGCCGACACCTGAGCATCAAATGAGGACTAAAATGTGATAAATGCACATTGTGAAATATTCAACACCACCGAAATGCCTTTCACTTGATCACATAGATTTCAAGCGGTCACATTTGAAAACTTTTAAAAGCCATCTTGTATAGCATCACTGTGCACAGCAGCGAACAGCAAAAGCAAAATTAGTCTTAAGCAAAATTATGAGGTAGGAAATGCTTCAGGCAACTTATCAAGTTAAGTGACAGGTGTGTTGAAGTGATTCTCATGCGACAACCATACTGCAAAAATCAAGCTGCAGCTTCTTCTCTAAATCAGGTAATTCTGCAACAATGTATGCGTGCCAAGTCCAAAACTAGTAAGTCTCAGAATAGCCACTGCTGCTTTTACATAGAAACAGAAAAGGACCAAGTGCAAAATCTTTAGGCAAAAGTTTATATTGTAGCTCCGTGCTGGACAGAACAAACTGAGCAGCATATCTGTCAGCTGCACTTCACAAAGCAAGTACTTTAAGCTTCCCTGGGTATTTCAGCGGAACAGCTTGACAACCTGGCACTTGAAATCAGAATGTTGAGGACTCACCTGGTACTTGAAAGAGCCTAAAGATGTGTGAATAAATAATATATTTTCAACCAGACCCCGCTCCCTTCCAAGGTACACAATGTCAAATGTGGTGTTTCCACCTGGTGATATCCTCTGTTAAGACAGAAGTAAAAAAACAGCATACTTACTACTCAACAATACTAGCTACCCCCTACCAGTTGAAAACTCGAAATATTCTTAAAGCTTGGCTAGCTGGGTGCACCGTTTCCATGTGCATGCCTCAGCCGTCACATGTAGGAGTAGCCAGTGTATTTTATACTTTCTAATCATCACAGATTACACAAGTGGGACACATCAAGGACTTCTGTAAGTAGCTTCACACCAGCGACGGCAACACCTTTCTCTGCTAGTATTGCTAAACGTTACGTTCATGTTTGCCATTGTGGAACACGATGTAAATACTCATCACCATTCTATTCCTTTGTTCCACATTAAAATGCAATCATAAAGCAAACTGATTGAGCTAGTAAATTAACATACTTAAAGGAGTACTGACACATTTTCTAAGCTATAGAAACTTTTTCACAATCTCCTGGCATCTAAGAGGATCACACAGAGAGTATAAATATTTGGAAACACATAACATTTCACTCTGGTACCAAAGTTGTACAGCAATACCAGACCTGGCATCATCAACACAACCGTAATGCCCACACACAGAGCAAAATTTGCAGACATCGTTGAGCAAAATGGCTAAGTATGATGGTGTTGCTGGAAACAAAATATACAAGAGTGCTGTGCATGTTTCTACTGGCTATGCTTGCAAGTAGACGCTGCAACTATCACAGGAATGAAAAGCAGAAGCCACTTGGCTTCTTGCTGTATAATGAGAAAGCAGATGTTAATTAATCAACTATTAATGAGCTTTTCTCACTACACACAAATCATATAAAACATCATGTATCTATTTCCTAGGTATTGAAACCCAAACTAGTTGGGTGAATTATTTAGGCCACTCCGGCCATTGGCAATATTTTTCCTAAGGTTTAGTGTATTTGTCCCTTCATTTAACGCAAAAAATTACATAAAAAATGTCCTGTCAGTACACCTACAGTGGAGTCAGAAAATCACAAGCCCTTACTGTTATAATCACAAGCCCTTACTGTTATTAAAAAAGTTGTTCATCTTCACACAGACCTATGACTGCATCTTTTTTTACTGCATTGCAACATGACAAGGTTATTGAGAAAACTGTGGAAACTTAACGTGCCTGTGCGATCTTAAAGGTTTGTCTGAAAGTGAACAGAAAAGATGACGACACTGCACTAAAATCCTGAACCAAGAGCTTGATGCTTATGCAATAAAAATGATCCCTTCAAAAGTTAAGCTTGTCTCTAGCTATGACAATCGTAGCCCCATAAACAAACTGCCACTTGGCTTCTTGCTGCATAATGAGAAAGCAGATGTTAATTAATCAACTATTAATGAGCTTTTTCACTACACACAAATCATATAAAACACAAAGCGAGTCTAATGAAGAAAGACATTCATGATTAGCCAATGTGACGGTGGTTTTATGATAAGGATGTGAAAGCCAGATTTGCAACAGATCTGTAACAAATCTGCAACAAATCTGCAACAGATTTGCTAGAACACAAGTCGCTGTAGAAGCATGGATACTGAATCACAACATACCTTTTCTTGAAAGAAGGAACAGTGAAAATTAGCTGTGTTGCCGCTAATGGACAGCATTTCTATGCTCGACTCGGGACTCAGATTCTTCACAACAACTCGTCGACGCACAGGCATACTTAATGGTCTAGGAGAAGAGCACAACAAATAACACCACTAAGCATTCAAAGCAGACAAAAACATATGTTCAATGAGATTTATTCTCTCACAGGTGCAGTTTCTGAATGCTGTTAAACATGTTTCCTGAAGTAAAAGTTAACAACTAATTGTAGTGAAAATGAAATGTCTAATCTCAGTATGGTTAAGCAGTCCCACGACTAATGCTGTCTACATACTCGCAACATATACATACATATACGCGGGCGAATCAGAAAGTCTTTGCCCCTATTTTTTAAGCCAAATTACACCTGTAAATGCGAAGTCAACATATCCGTTCCCAGTGGTGGAACTTTCTTGCTGCGGCCCAGCCTTATCTGCCGGTAGCTCCACAGCATGGCGCTGCTGTCAGTTGTTGAAGATGGCGGTTGAGCTTCACACGTCCACGGCATACGAGAAACATTGTGTGATTAGTTTTCTGTGGAGCAACGAACAAATGCACATCGAAATCCACAAGGAAATGCAGCCCACGTATGGGGAAAGGTGTCTCAGTTTGAAAAGTGTAAGGTGGTGGAGTTGTGATTCACATGCAACGATGAAGTCAAAACTGCGTCCTGACAGTCGTTCCACAGTCAGCCGGATGAATTCTACCAAAGGAGCCTCTCAAATTTAGTGCTGCAATGGGACAAATGTCTGAACCAGTGTAGGGACTATGTGGAAAAACAGTGTAAGGTACATAGAACAGTACGTATATTTGTAATGGCCTGTATGTACCTTATTTTAGCTAATCAAACATAGCGGCAATGACTTTCTGATTCGCCCTCGCACGTACTCACAACAATTCACTTTTTTTTTCTCAACTTGAATTTATGGATTAGCCTAGAGACTTATTATTCTATTTTTACCACTGACAGTGCATTGAATGAATTTTTGAATTAGATGTTAAGGGAGGTCCTCTCTTTAGTCTGACTATAGGACCTCCTCCTGTATACAGTAGCACATGTGTGTAGAGTACTGTATACATAATAAAACAATTCTGATACTAATTTAGTGCTCTAAAACACCAGGGCACAGAAGCGTTCAACACATTTCAATACAAAAGAATACCAGTGGCTGTATTTTGTAGCAATTCATTACATTTCTTAACTATAAGTCGACTTGAATGCCCCTGAGCCAGTGTTACCGTCATGATCAGCCACTCATTGTGAAATACAAGAAAATAATAATGTTAGATGAAATTAATTAAAAAGAACTGGAATCTAAAAAAGATATGCACCATGATCAGAAGGCATATAACTAAACAGCGCTGTTATTGAGTAGCACTTTTATTGTTGCCATTTGCCTGCCATTACACATTCCTCTGATATCTATCCATGAAAAACTGAACAACAAAAGGACAAATTCATCCTCAGCATCAGGTAATACAGGATGTATGACTATAACCTCAAATTTTAGAGAGTGTAGACAACAAAAACAGACAAGAGTGTCGCGTCTTTGAGCCATTATAACCTGCACACTAAAAAAATATTGGTTCACAGTTCTCAAGACTGTTGGATTGGCCCCACTGTTCGTCAAAGGAAGAAAAGTGGATTACTCATTAACCAAACAGTTTAAGTTCCCTCACTGATTATCTTGATGGGCTAAACACAGAAGTGTACAGTCACCTTACTGCACGAACTCCTGCAGTCATTTGTGAAATAACCATGAGGTTAAAACTTATGCGAACTTACTGTGATTTGAAGTCCATGAAAGCAGGCTCAAATGCTATCGGGCTTGCGTACATGTTTGTGCTACTGTCTTCCAAGTCTGCAAAGCTGTGTAGGGCAGGGATATAGAAGACTTTAGAAACAAGTCTTGAAAGCCTCTTTATCTTGCTCTCCTTCATGGCACAACTTTCGCAATGAAAAAATATTCTAAAAAATTTTTTTCTTACCTGACAGGCGATGAACTGCTAACTGCCGATGGCTGCACAGAAACATACATGCAAATAACCATTACAAAGGTGGCCCCTGTTTGCCTGTTCAGTTCAGAAACTAATTAAATAGGGCATGCATTTGCAACATTAGGACTTCACACACAGTTACACAGCACAAACCACTAAATACAAAGCAATAATTAACACATGCGCTATTAACAAGATCACAGTTAACATGTGTGCAAACCTGTCAATATTTAATTTTGATATATACAAAATTAGAAGCTAAAAATTGTGAAATTATGGTTCATACTACAGCATTCACCTTTATTGTCACTATACCGTGACAATAAAGGTGAAACATTCCATTATTGCTCAAAATGTTGACTCCTTATTAAAGACTTCATATACTTTGTTCAAAAGGGAGGGTGTAAACAGGCATTCTGCCCTATATAGCCACTAGAATTCTGGCTTGTCGACAGCTACGGAGCCTCTCGTGCAGCTGAATGATACACAGATGATGTTCACAAATATAATGGTCATAAAGAGGAGCATGAGTGTGCAGAAGTAAGAATGCTTCCCTCAGTCTGAGGAAACCAGAACCGTTTTGCGGACTTCCACAGGGAGCTATTCTCACATGGCGGGCAAATCTGCTGATTGCCCGAAATATCCCTTATTTCACATCAAAATATCTTATCTTAATTTTTCATTTTCCAAGCACTTCTCTTGTTTAAAAGCCTACACTGCGTGTATTCCACTAACTCTGTAGCTCTGAAGTGTCCTTGTTTAGTCACACATATCTGTACAGGCTGTCTTTCCCAAGTTAAAACCAGCACAACACAAAGAATTTCCCAGGGCCCGAATTTGGAAAAAATGCTACTGAAATGAGGAGAGTGACACAGCCATCAGAAGCAAAGACACAGGATAAGCGAAAACATTGAATTTCTACAAAGCCTGGGTATATAACCTCGAATTCAAGGTTTCCTCTAGCAGAAGTTCATGCAACCTACACGTTCAGCAATTAAGTTTGAAGTGTCATGCCTTGACACAGCAGATATTCACATTTCTTGTGGAACCTGTGTCCAACAAACATTTGCAGCCGAGTGTACAAGCTCACTCTCATCAGTATTTTTGTTTGGTGTGCTCAAATAAAGTAGATAATCACCAATTACACACCCATTTTAAGAAAAGTTGCTAATTGCATTAATATCACCAATCACCTCCAAAGGGTGGATGCGCCATTTCTCCAGTGGTTAGGTATTCTTCCTTGCATTAACTAAAAAATTATTTTCTTGGTTTACAGCAAATGTCCTTTCTTTTGCTTGCTGACAGAAGTCAAAGCTTATCAACATGGAGCTCGTAAGCCGTATGCACGGTCTGTCGTGATAAAACGGTGAAGACATTCACTCAGCAGTTTCCAAGGTGAAACGAGCCTTATCTAGTTGTGTTATAAGTGCCTAGACTGCCCGACTGACAGCTCAAAGAGGCTTGCAAAAAGGCAAACCGGAATACCTTAAGCCCTTTCTTTGCCACTGATGTGTATAGCCATCACAAGGCCATGTATCTGCAAATCTCTGGGGAATTTGGTACACTTTTTTATTTCCTTCAATACAGAAAGAGTTAAAGAGGAACTTTCTTTGTATGTGCGCAACCTGAATCAAGAGCCTTGCTGTAGGCAAAATAGCGGCATGAACCAGTATTCAACGTAGCCTTATGGTTTCCTGCTGATCTATTTTAACATTTCCGGTGCACCTGTGTCTTTTTTGTCTGAAATCTCCTGCGTGCTTTACCCCGTTCTCCTATCGCGAAACAGTTCAAGGTATCCAGAAGCCACTGTTGTTAAAAAATGATGTACAGCGCAAAGGACAAGGACTGCGAGAGATGACATGCATGCAGTCCTTGTCCTTCGCGCTGCATGTCATTTTTTATGATGAATTACCAACTAGCCCAAGCAACCGCCCTAGGCCACTGTTGTTTTTGAAAATCCTTACTGTGCTCATGCACAAATTTGACACTGCAGCACAGCAACATGGTGCTCAGAATAAAAGTCTTTTAGGCAGTAAGGTACAATTGGTAAAGATGTTTATATACAGGCATCCAAAAAATGCTGAATATTTATGCAGCCCGATATCCGAATTTCTAGCCTACACTAGTATTGCGAACAGCAGAGTGTTGTGCGGTGTTACTGGCTTTAACCCCAAATTGGTGAGAAATTCAACATTCTCTTAAAAACTGCAGTCTATAATAAGTTTCTAATGCCAATTAAAAAAAAAAAAAGTTACGATTGCTCAAGAACTGGAGAGCACTTAGATTCACAGAAGGCTTCATCGCACGTCAATACAGTTGGATAGAGCCGAGTCAACGACTGAGGGCTACACACCTCTGAAATTTGTGCAAGGACACCATCGACTAGCCCGTTGATGTCACTACCTGCCTCCACAAAACCTGAAACAACACAGACAACAACTAAAATTATTTCACAGTGACAAACGGAAAACAAACAACAAGGTAGGCAAGATAAATAAGGTTATCCTGAACAGACAAATCCAGCCAACCCACACATGGTCATACAACACGCGCACACTTCACCAGAGGTCAAAACAATGTCAAAAATAAATGTAAGGGAAAGAGAGATCAACCTGGTTTTACTAACAGTTTTTGCATGCAACATTATGTGCGAACAGCAACAGCAATGTGGATGTACTCCTATATGGCAGGCTTACTTTATACCGTGCAAGCAGTGTGTGCAGCAGACAATAAAGAGCAAATTTGCAAGGCATGTACAAAGTGAAGAAGTTCAGACAACAGATAGAAAAAAGAAAAAAGTGTGACATAACTGAATAAAGAAATCATCAAAACAAAAACTTTCTTGTAACAAATCAGGCTGAGCTAACCTCCAAATTACATTAGAAGGAATTGAGGCAAATCAGTTCTGCAGAAGCCCACAAGGTGAAGGAAAGTGCATGAAAGTGCCCTCCCTCTGCGATCTGCTAGCTTCCTGGTTAGGTGAGATGGTAGAGCGACCACCCCGGAACCGCACTTGTCTGGGTTTTGAATCCCAGACGAGGGCGAATTTTTCTTCAGCTGCGAGGCTGTCATTGCGAGAAACCTGCGTGGGTTTCCTTTGCAGCCTCATGCTGCAATCAGGGTGGATTACAATTGTTTTCCTTTTACAGACAAAGAATTAAGAATTGCCTGGAAGAACAGGCTCAGATAAGCAGAAACCATTAATCTATGCTGTCAAAATCTGCAGTTGCTTAAGCATATCCAATGTACCTCTCACTTTTAAAAAATCCTAACGTGCCTGCTGGTAACAAGTAGGTAATAAAATGAAATATTTTTCATACATGATCAGCAACATTGTTCATCGTTGAACAGTGAGATTATCAATTTGACTATCACAATACACTGTAGAGGTGTAACTGTAAGCGAAAAATTCCAGACAAAAAAATTATGAACGGTTAGATAGATATGCAACTTTGCAAACTTGAATTCACTTGTTTACAAGATTAAAAAGATCTATTGTACAGAGGTGTTCTAAGCACTGTATTCCAACAGCTGAAAGCTTGTGCACCGATTTGTAGCTGGAAATTTGCATTGCTGTGTCCTTAAAATATAGGAGCCAGTCGGTTTTCAACTCGGCACACAAGTTGCCTATGGAAGTGGACATGCAATGCGACCCCACACACAATCGAATATGAATATTCTCAGAACTACAAAGGTCACACAATGGCAATGTCTCAATAGATGATATCTGCAAACTAGCATGAATAAAAAAAATGTACAAAGCACACCTCTTTGATACTGCGATGGGAAGAAAATATGTAAAGGCCCGTGAATTACTGACATAGCCATGTAGATGTACACAGCTGCTATGCTGTAAATTTTTACTCTTTATCAATACCTCACAAGAGTGGCGACTTTCGCAAGGCACGCTGATACGAAAACAGTAAACTCAGCATTGATCACTCTGCAGATAAAACAAAAATCCAAAGCACAAAGCACACACAAAATGTGAATGACATGTAAAATCTCGCAACCTCACGTTTTGGTTACCTGAAGAAAAAAAAGTAATATAGACGTTAGAGGTAGAACATCCAAACAATAAAACAAAGACCGATGAAACAAAAACTCAATGTCACTGTCGACTGCTGGCCTTAATACAAACAAATGTGCGAAGGAAAGGTACTTCGAAGCTCTGAGGTTTCACATTCTTGCCGTTTAAATTACGTGCTCAAGAGCGAATCCCACGCACTTTTTAAAGTCGCAGTATCCGCGTTTTTCAAGGTAACAAGGTAACGGTAAGCAATCGGAACGACATACCATAACATTAAGCGCAAACACTACAACATCAGGCTCTTAGCGCAACGCCACTGAATCTATTACAAAAATACAGGATCGCACGAACGCGATGAAAGGCGTTGTCGGTAAATACCGTCATTGTATTAGCACATATATGTGCTTTGAAAGGTCACGTCTATAAGAAGGAGGTGACAGACGACAATATTATATTCCAGTCGTAAGTGACCTCCTAGACTGCATCGTTTATAAACAGTTTCAAACGACCAGTACCGCGGCACTTGGAACACGAGACGCGGAAGCGTCCGCGCAGGGTTTCTCTCTTAAATGGTGCGCTTCGACATCACCCCGGGCGCGTCAAAAAAGAAGAAGGAAAAAAAAAAAAGATCAGTGCGGTAAATTTGCCAACGGCAGGAGAAAGAAAAAGAAAGGGAGAACACGGCTCTATGCTGCTGCTCATCAATCGAAGTGGCATGCCGCAGCGTATGCACAGCGGCGAGCCGACGCTACGCAACGTGTCTTTAAAACCGGAAAATATAGAAAGTGCGCGCCGCAACTCGCCAGGCAGTAGAGGATCCAACATCAAAACCGATATAAGCAAAGTGCGGCCAGAAACGTCCGCATTCCACAGTAACAAACTCGCGATTCCGCGCGCAATCGCCCTGCGCGATCCATACAGCACTTCAATTAAACTCCACCAACCTAGTAGAGCAAGGAATTGTCAAGATCGCGCCGCTAATTTACAACCAAACAAAAACGCAAACACGGCAAATTTGTCACTCGGCGACCACCGAGGTGCTACCACGCTGGAAAAAAAAAAAAAAAAAAAGAAAACCCGATACTCAGCTATACACACATACAGACAGACAGACGCACGCACGCACCATTTCGCGCCAGCTACCGCCGCTTGCTTGGTCGATACTTTCACGGCGACCAGGATGCCACACTGCACTTTCTCCGCGAGCTGTAATGTAGTAGTCTGACCATACGCCAACAGATAAGTAGGGCACAGCTGCTTCACGAAGTTTGTAAACAAAGGTTACCGGTGAAATGTGGTTTCGGAAAGCGCTGGCATCTGTCAGCACGTGAGGCATGAAAATGGAAACGCAGTACTGGCAGAAGCGCTATCGATTTGCTGCAGTTTCGGGTACGCGGTTGCCGAATCTAAGCTTCCGCGCTTGTCTCCGCTTGTGTACCGTTAATTGCTGTCTGCGTGTCCGTCGGTACCCATTAGCAGTCCGCACTAACAACCAGCGCACTAGAGACGCGGAATCACGCGAACAGCTGCACACCTCCGTGGAGAAGGCCTAGTTTTGGATTCGCAGGCGAGTGACAAAAACCCGCTGCTCCAGTGGCGCAAGTAAATGTGACGCTTGTATGTACTTGCCTTGCGCGTGTCCATCAACACTCTGCACAACTTTGTAGACAATGTCCAAGACATGGAAAAAAAGGAGAAATTTATGGAGCTTCATATTCCCACAACTTCGTATCACATTCAACCGCGCCATTCTGCATTCTGCAACATACTGAACTAGCCGCTCTCTTCAAGCAGTTTTAGCGCTCACTTCGGACAGTTTCGCATTGCTTTCAGTTTCGTACTCAGGAGCTCGCAGAGTCCGAAACGGTGCGGTCGCTACGCGGAGCCCGACCTGTCGCCACAAAGGTAAGAAACCCTTGCTTTATGAAGCGAGTATAGTGCGCATGAAACCAGGTGCATTAAGTTTTAAATTCTAATCTGATGAATAATCACATATGTGCCAACCTTAGCAACCGATATTCGCGCGGTATTTCGGTCTGCACAAGAAAAAGTCTAACCACGCTGTCAGCTGATATAACGGTTTCGTGCCGGGGGACGGCGCTGACTCCTGAACAGCTGCAATACTAACAGTTGCTCCTTTTTCGATAACGAAACAAAATATGTAAGGACGATGAACTTACAGCGCCGTAATGTGCAGGCAAGCTTAAGTTGTCTTCCTTTGTTATCTTTAACCGCATTTGTTTCGATTTTTCACGTTTTGTGGCGTCAACGAGACAAAAATAGTTTCACCCCTACTTATTTTTATTCCGCTGAAGTTTCCCGCCGCGAACATTCATGAATGCATTTTGCGCGTTCTGGCATCAGTTTTCGAATATTTTCGCGCTCCCAGCTCCATTTTATTAAAAGCTGTAGGAGACGAGAAGAAAATGCATCAATAATTGGCCGTGCAGCTGCGAAATATAGGTCGTTCCGTCCACTCTTCCCGTGGCTCTTATGCCACGCTGTACGCAAGTCTTGTTTGCTCTCTAGCAAAAAGTTTCCTGTTAACTGGCCTGCTCGCAGCGCACTACTGCCTCGCAGTGAAGCGTGACACGTAGGTGAAAATTTCTGTGATGTCACGCGCGACCAATTGCTGCACGTGCCGGTGTAGTCGTCGAAAGTTATAAGGACGGGTCGATTTGGACTCTGAGAGTTGGTAAATGTACTATTTCTTTTTCTCTCCATCTCCAACGCACTGTACTATATCCGTCTTAGGACGGTTTCGTGGTATTATACATTGTATTTCCGGTTGTAGTGGACACAGACCACTAGTTTCGTTTTCGCATACGGTTGTTTTCTTGTTATCCTTTTCTTTTTCTCGCCTTTTCTCGGTGCAGCGCTTCTTCAGCGGGCGTCGCAGGCAACAGCGTATGCACAGAGTTAGCGCCGGCGAGACTCGTCGCTCCCTTGGACCAATTGGCACGCGCTCTAAATTTCCGACCTTGAACACGACGACGGCTTCTAGCCTGCGGGCGCGGTGTTCAATTAGGCGTCCGCCTTCGCAAGGGGCCGAGTGAGATGCGTCCTATGTGCGCGCCGACGGCGTCTGGGACACGTCGGCCCCCAACCGCGCGCTACGGTTAGCTATACGTGGGCGGGCCGCTTCTATGTGCTTTATATGTAGTACATGCAAAATTATGCTGCTGCAAGATTATGTATGACTACGCTTCATTATATATATATATATATATGGGTCACTGGAGTATCTGGTATCAGTTCACTCCGCTTGACAGCTCCCATTCGAGCGTCAGATTATAGTGAAACGAAGCGTAGTCGTACATAATCTTGCAGCAGCTTAACATCACGCTTTTTTTTTCTTGTTTTACTTTAATAACCGATTACAGATATCAACGATCTAACAACCCAGTCATTTAACCATTTGCCTGAATCATAATTGTCATTCGCAATTTAAATTTTTGATGACGTCGCATTCTGGGTGCCAGATGAATGTCCGGAAGGACACATTCGGGCTTTGGTTATTACTTTCCAAAGTTTCACATGGTGTGTGACAATTGGAAGCTGTCGGTAGGGGGAGATCGGAGCTCCCGTTAGCGCGTATACGTAGGAAGGAATATTAAAACGTCAGCATTTTATGTAAGTCTCATAACCGCACTCCCGCGTCTAACTTTTCCTCAAGAAGACGAAGGAGAAGTGGTGCTTACCTCAACTATAGAAGGAGGAAGCAAAATAACATCCCAGTAAACTGTATGGAATCAAAGTTCGAACCGCTTACCTGGAGGCCTGGCTGAAATAAGGAAATAAAAAAATATATATATGGCTGCTAATTTCGAATACAAATCGAAGACCTTGTTTTTCGATTATAGAATTCATGTGCTATTCAGAATTGTCGAATACTCTTTTCTGTTTGATTACAACCCTTTGGAGTCTCGTGGGAGAAAAATTGATCTAATTGAGGGTAGTTCCGAATGATTTTAATTACTGCAGGATTGCTGCACACAACAAATCCAGCGCTCATCTTGATATTGCTTACGTGTTTTTTTTTTTCTTGTTTCATTAGCGTAATTGTCATGGTGAGCCAGATAACTTTACAGTGCGAGCAGTTGTTTTTCATTTAGGAGCACCTAAGTTGACCGTGCGTCCAGATGCAAACGGTATTACATGTGTGTATCGGATAATATAAATAAGCCTCATTTTATTACCAAACGAACTTCACGTAAAGTTTATATTTCTATATGTTTGGAATTGAGAATTTTGTTTGGAATGAGAATTTGGTTCGCGCGCATGTATTTCTTGCAGCAGCACGGCGTGTCGTGATCACCGCAGCTATAGAGTGTGCTATAATATTCACCTGTTACCCACGAAATTAAATTATCTTCGTCATCACCGATCGTCACAATTATCGATCAATCAATTATCACCGTCATTGTCAGTAATTATCATCGTCCATTACCGTCGCCGTCCGTATATATATATATATATATATATATATATATATATATATATATATATATATATATATATATATATATATATATATACACAACTGGAAGTGCGTGGCTGCATGACCATCGTCCGATGATAACGCGCCTCGGTGATAATATGTGCGATAACGTCAATCCGATATCTTTTGAGCTTTCTAGGACAAAGTTCGGCGGAGCCAACGATATTCAAGTCGGGAGAGAAAAAATAACGCACTGCGTCTTCTGTCATTCTTTTTCTGGTTTCCTGGCTCTTACATTTTCCCGCTTGTTACGTTCGATTTCCCCCTTTCGGTCCTGTGGCAAGCCAAATCAGTGGGGCTGTACCGTATATTACACTTGGGATTAGGCACGCGGATTGTACTCGTGCTTGAAAGATGTATACGGTCTCCGCGGCTGTCGGCCGGGTAGAAGGCTAGTTATATTACCGGATCGTAAAGATAACGTCGTCTCCGGGGGGCGCCATTAAGTGCAGGTAGAACGCCAGCGCAGGCAAAACGGCGGACATTAGCGCACAGCCAAAGTGCTTCTTGAGATGTACTGAACAATATGATCGCGGCCAAAGCGGCGAAGCTGCATCGGGCCTTAAAGCCGCTTCCGCGGTCACGCTTTATCGGGGCAGTTTCGGCGACGATTACTTCGTCGCTGGTTGTCACACGCAGGGCAACGCTTAGTCAGCTTAGCGGTCGCGGATTTTCGATTTGCCGCTGACGATCCTCTTACTGATCGCACCACTTGCGAAACTTCCCGGAAGTCCCGTGTTTCTGAAGCCAGCACGCCATGCATGCGTGGCGCTTAGCTTGTCGCAAACAGGATGTAATGAACCCGAGTTATTTCGTGACGCCGAAGTTTCCGTGTTTAGCTCTTGCACGTGTTAGGCGTGTATGCCACCGGTAGCCCTTCTCAATCTACTCCTAATTGTTCCTTTGCAGAAGAAGAAAAAAAAAGGAAAAGAAGGAAACACATTGAGAAGAAATAAGGAATGTGCGCTATAAGGAATGACAATTCGTCGGACAGAAATAGAAAGGAAATATTCTGAAATTTAATCAGTACACCGAAGTATGCAGAGGTAGGCGTGAAATAAGAATAAACAAAAAAGCGGCGAACTGCCGAATGATCCCTCACTAAATTTGCAGCGCTACCTGTTATTCAGTTAAACGTATTTAACGAAATCGATGGGACCCTATAATTATCACTTTAAATCGATAGCTTGGTGAAAAAGAAAAAAGAAACACTTAAAACACTCGTGCGAATAGCGTTACATTAATTATAGAGCGAAAACGTAATTTTTGCCTACGTGTGCACTTTCGCAGACAGCGAGCCGATCAATCGCTTTTTGTGCTCCTTCATTGGAGCGCGTAGATGCTTTTAGCAGGCCCGCGGCGTCCGTTCCCCTGAAACAACGCTGCCTGAACTGGAACCCGGCACACCGATATTTCGCCCAAAAATTCCGCACAACCCCGCGTGCCACCCTCTCGAACTTTGTTAAGTCGGGAGAGACGTTTCTTAAGTGCCCCGAGGTTCCCAATTGGCGAGCCTCTATGGATATGTATCGAGGAACCGAAAGACCTGACTCACATCGTCCTCTTTTACTTGCCCTATAGGCCTATGGCCACCAAAAGTGGTGCATGATAAAGCAACGAAAGCACTTCAACGCTTCATTGAACATTCTGGCACGCGTGGTGAATATTGATTCCACATCACCGTGTGCAATTGTCAATGTCTCATTTGGGGTTATGAAACAAACTTGTGTACACCTCAGTCATATGCTGACCTTGTTGCAGCTTGATTCGAGGGGGCGTCCACCGTTAGTGTCGATACATATTCTTGTTTTATTTAAATATTACCCAATGCAATAACTTATTCATTTATTTATTTGTTTATTTATTTATTTATATTAGTAATCATGCGAAAAGCGAATCATAGCGAATAATAATCAAGCGAAACTGAAACATTCGCAAAATTTGATTTTATTAAATTGAGATTTCACTGTACAGTCTTTGCAGCTGCATTTCGCGTCGTCGTCGTAGTAACGTCCCGACAACTCGCTGGACATTTTCGAGACAAATATCGACATACCATGCTAAATATAATCAAATCTGTGCATGCAGCTAATTGATGTCTGTGCGCTTTCTTTACCGAAAGTTTTCTTCTGAAGCTAAAGAAAACAAACATCGAAATTCATTACGACGCAATGTGTTGTGCGTTACATCGCGTATATTTCGGCGTCTTTCCTTTTATTTTTCTGAAGGAAAGTTCCCAAAAGATGTCAGTTGGGAAATTTTCTCCTTCTTTGTTGTTATAGAATGCTATTTAATAATTACTCACTAATGAGCGATTAACAGGCCAACCAAGAGCGGACCCTGTTAAAATGCATGACTCCACGTGGAATTCTTGTGCAACACCGCGACCCGTATTTCGTTTTCGGGTACTGTATGCTCCCTGTACAAGATGCAGGAACCAGTGCAGTTCATAAGTGGGGTCACATATTTCAAGGGGAGAGCAATTTGGCCGGGGGTGATGGCGGCGGAGAGTGCAGGATGCGTCGTCTTCGTTATCTCAGTTGAACAATCTTCCAGCATTTCTTGCCTCATGAAAAATTTGTCCAGGGTGATAGTGAGACATATCGTTTTTAAAAAGTGCCACCCGCCAGTTTATCTTAATGGTTCTTCTTAGCACTATAAATAAATAAATAAATAAATAAATAAATAAATAATAACCGACATAGAAGACCACTTAGTTTTGAGTGGTAAGCTTTCTGAGTGGTGACGAAAGGAGTGGTGGCTGCTGTACGCATTTCTGTCCAGCAGAATGTGCACTTTTCCCTCCAATGCCGTACGTATGTTTAATAACTGGAAACGGTCGTCGCTGAAACGCGTCGTACGAGTGAATCCGCACTCGAACCGGTTTCTGCGCCTGTTACGAAAGCCAACGGTGGTAAGACACGCGTTTAGCTGTGTGTGTATATATAGTGCGTGCCCGCCGGGCAAATTGTGAGCCTGTTTTATTTTCATGCGAGGTTAAACAAGGACACATGCCTCGAATCGCTTATGCTGTACGCAGTAAATTTGGACGCGTTTTGCCTGATGAGTTCTGTAAATACGGAGGACTGCCGCTTCAGTACGTGTATGAGCGTAATCCCGTTCTTTCTTTATATATATATATATATATATATATATATATATATATATATATATATATATATATATATATATATATATATATATTCCAGTCGGAAAGTAAAAATAGAGTGCAAGGAAGTGATCGCGCAGCGCTGTTTGTTTTATGTTTCGTGTCATGTTTTTGTCGCTGCGTGTCATGCTTTTGTCGCTGCGTGCTTAGCAGCGGAAAGGGCATAGTTAACATAGGTATAGCGAGCAGCATGTTGTGTTGTTCACATTACCAATTGAAACAGCGTTCCGACAACGAGACTAGACCCTAACGAGACGGCACACCTACGAGTATTCCAGGCATTTTTATTTTTTTAAGCTAAAGGTAAGCTGCAACGAAATTTCGCTTTTCCTCAGTTGGTTTTGAACAAGTAGGGTATACTTTTAAAGCAGTCTTGGCAAAGCTGCAGGGTCTGTAATTGTATAATTTGCTTATTATCTGCCTTTAAATAGCACCTAAGCGGATGACGCGCGCAACTGCTGGGTAGCGGATGTGACGCAAATCCCAGTATCCTCCTCCGAGATCTGCAGCACGGCGCGGGCGCCTCGCGATCTCGGAGGTCATGTCGATGAGCCGCGTTAGTTCTCAACGTGCAGGATTACGCGTCATTTCTGGCAAGCGGTACGATGGCGGCGTCTTGGCCAGTTTTCTTATATAAAAAATGTTTTTTTTTTTGCTAGGTTCTCGTGACGCACCCACTCGTAATTTCAAACGTAAAATCTTACTCGGAGGCTGCTCTATTCTGCACTACCTGAAGCTACGCCCGCCAAAAAAATTCGTTGCGGTTGGTCTTATCGAGCACGATCTTCGGGATCGCCTCCCCACTTCACTATCCTCCCAGTGCCTCCGCAACAGGTCCACTCGTTGCACCCAATATTGCAGTGCGTTGGATCCAGGGACACAGTGGGGACTCTGACAACCTGGCCGACCAAATGGCTCACTTGCCATCTTTATCTGACACCGCACCATTCTCCCTTCCTTCTGAGCTTTCCTCCAAGCTCAGAAGTCCGTTCTCCACGGGCGGGGGAAGTTTGTCTTCGGAATATTTTGGCTGGGGTGGCCCTGACACCTGCTCTCACCTGGGCCTGAGAGTCTGTAACGTGTGCTAAGTGCCCGGTTACTGTATTTATGGCGGTTACTCACCACCTTTAGTGGCTGTGGCCTGGTCCTCAGCATATTAGGCACAGGATGCTGGAGGAGGCCACACTAAAGCATAATGTTCCAGAGGACTATATATATATATATATATATATATATATATATATATATATATATATATATATATATATATATATATATATATATATATATATATATATATATATATATATATATATATATGTGTGTGTGTGTGTGTGTGTGTGTGTGTGTGTGTGTGTGTGACCTCTGCATGCAAGTGCGGATATGTTTCTATCCCTAATAAATGTTGTAAATTTACCACGCCATACTGTGCACTAGTCCGTATGAACGCTGCCCAGTTTGAAGAAAAGCGCTGCATGGCGCCATCTCTCGAGGCGACGCAAAACCCGCGCCGCGGAACTCACAGACCGCTGGCGTTCAAAAGAGCACAGACAACGCTGTCTCAGTGGTAAAAGATGATGACTTGTATGGTGCCCTGTATCTGCCTTTTGAACGTTGCTGTTGGAAATGACAATCAAAACTTCAGCGTACTAGAGATTGCAGCTTGAGTAGTGATATCGTGAACAAACATTAAGAACAACTCAGAAGCAATATTTTTGTAACTTGTTTGTGCTGTAACTATAGCGTATGTAATGCGGTCCTGTAGAAAGGTTTGGGGGCCAGAGACCGCATTTTCCTAAGTTTTGACTGGCCGGCCGGATGATCTCGTTTTGTTCTCGCAACTTACTTGGATGTTCTCGTTTGAGTTCCCGGACAGCGGCTCTGGCTTTTGGCTCAAGGCCGCTTGAATGTCGCCGACAACGGGAGCTAAAAGCATTTCATGGTTAAAAAAATGAAAGTGCAGGTTTGATCAGGATCAGCGACAGCTTCGCGGATGAAAATACAGAAATGCCGCAGGTGTTCTGTGGCGCAGCGCTGTCCCAGGAGTGAGGAACGACGAGCGTAGCAAGCTGAAACCACAATTTACGGAGGCGAGAAATAAGCCCCGGTCTGACGCGAACAAGAAGCTGCGGCGAGGGGACAACGTGACTCACAGTCACACGCGCGGACTTCCGCGGAGCATATGCGCGCGTGGATTAAATGACATTTGCAACATACACAGATGAACAAATCTATGCACAGAACAAAATGTTTTCTCGCTGGTATACTTGCTGCGCAAGCAATTCGAAGAACCTGCTGCTGCATATAGGAAGTTGTATGACGAATTGTTTCGGGCCTCCGCGCCTTTCTTTATCGTTTTCTTTTAGTCTTTGTTCAAGTATGAGTGCTTTTTATCCGCACGCGGGCATAGATAGTGGGAGGAGTGTCGCGTCCTTTACCTTTTCGCAATCGCTGCAGCTTGCTACGCACTTTCCCAGTTTCGAGCATAGATTTCTTTGCCGCGGTCACAGGTTATCGATCTATTTCTCATCTCGAGCCGTCTTCGGCTTGCTCGAGGTTTCCACGTGCGTTCCCCGCGTTCGCAATTTTTTCGTTGCTCGCGCATGCATACTTTGCCCATCGGATAATTATTGCTGCTTACGCTTTATTTACCGTTATTTCTCGCTTACTCAAAACTCGTATGTCGAAGGGAACCGCAAAATTTATTTACCTATTGTCTACTTCTGCGTAGGTCTACATAAGCTGTTCGCATCCGTCGTAATTTTCTGGGGCTGCCTGAGCTGCAGAAGAATCTCTATATAGTCGTAATACCGTGCAATCGCATGTTGTGTCATCGCACATCTCAAGCGGTATATAGCCTTGGCGCCCAGATTTGCGCTTGTAGCATTTCCTTTGCATATGAAGCAAAATACGTTCATTACTGGAGAACTGACGCTTTCTAGTAGCAGAAAAGTTACTTCTTATAATTTATTAAGTGCGCTTAAATGGCGCAACTATTAAACCGGCTGGCTCGCCGGTTTAACCACATAATCATCGGGTCTGTTTTCGTTGCCTCGTTAAATCGCGGCGTATATGTAATCAGCGCAGTCACTTGGAACGAGTGAGCTTGCAGCCCACACGTGCGATCAAGTCATCAAAATTGCGGCTCCGCACTCACACCAACAGAGCGCTACTTTGTGTATGTTACTACAGGCTGCGTATAGCAGGGCCTGTATTTTGTTCGTTTCCAGATTAAATTCCTGTGTTTAACGTGCGAGAACCACGATCAGATTATGAAGCACACCGCAGTGAGGGATTCCGGTATGATGTTGTTCTTTAACGTGCACCCAATGCACGGTATGCCGATTTTTTTTTTTTTTTTGCGTTGTGCTTTTATTTGGAATGCGGCGGCAGCGGCCGGGATCGAACCCGCGACCTCGTGCTCGGCAGCGTAACGCCATAGCCAGCGACTCGGTATTATAGTCTCACTAGTTCGGTGCACCTTTAGCGTGTACACCTTGTGCGCACGCGACGTGCGTGCGCAAATGGACCGCTCCTCTACATGGCGACCTGTTTCTGCCGAACGATGCGCACACACGTGGTGTACACACTGCCTTAGCGATGACTAGTACATCGAGATTGACCTTGACCTCCACGTGACGCGGCATGCGCTGTTGGGGCGTGTACATGTATACGCTTACCGCTGCACGTATCACGTCCTCGCCATATTGTGTGAGCCATGATCTTTCGGGCGCGAGTCACTTGCGGCGCTAGACTAAACACACACAAAAATACAACCAGAGACGAGAAACGAAAGAAGGGTGTGGATGTTATGAAAACTATGGATAGGAAAACACATGGCGAAATATATAGAGCACGTATGCGCACTTGGAGAGAGAAACGCACCCGCGCGCACGTACGTAGCTGTGTACGTGCCGAATAGCCTGTACACCAACAGGAATGAATAAACGCTTTGTTGACGGACCGAGCTGGCGTTTCGGCATGTGGCTAAGTGGTTAGGGGATTCGAGAGGGAGATATAGGGTGGTTGTATAGAAAGGAAGGGAGGTTGAATGGGGGTGGTTCTGGTTGATTACCCTGCACGATTAAGAAAGATAATTCAGATATGGGATGAGCAGATGAGGGAAAGGGAAGCAAATGACAGCGTTCGGTCAAATGCCTGTACGGGACCTTGCAGTGTTGACTCTGAAGAGCTGACTACCGAACTCGTTGGCTTTAGGCGCAGGGAAGCGAGTCGTAGTAAACAGCGTATCCGTGCGATGCTCGACGCCAGATCACGTATGCAGTCGGGATCCGCACTGCTGTTTCCTGAGCGTCGCCTCATCATCGAGCGCGCGGCGCTTATAACGCTGCTTTTGTAACAGCTGTGGTGTTAACGTTATCGCAGACTCTTTTTTGACAGTGGAGTTTCCCCATGTTTCCCGGCGACGGCCGCGCCACCTGTAGCGTCGAAAGCACAACTCTGACACTGATCAAACTTCAGTCGACGGCGTAGAATCCAGCTGGCGCACGTGTTGTTATTATGACCGCGTGTGATTCGAAACTTCTGAACCACGTGCGCCACCGTCCTGCAGGTAAACGTTCTCATGCCGCTGTTTTGCAATGGATGTAATGTGCAAGACATCGAAAACTGCCCAGGAAAGAAAACGTGCGGACGGCGGTATCGCTGCGTCAGACGGTAACGGACGCGCAGGACTGCCTGCTCTCCGACTCTACTGGTCGGCCGTGGTTTCATGCTCGCGCTTCCTTCCCGGAGGATCGCACTAGAAATTATTGTAGTCAGTAGACGGAAGTTTTCGGTCGAGAAAGAGTCTTGCCGGGAATCCGACTTACATATTCTTTCATTTCTCCTTATCTTTAGAGCTATTTATTTTGCTGTACGAAGCGTACTGCGTGGTGGCTGCAGGTGTTCTGGCTTGCGCGAGTCGCTGAGCACTTCACGCTGTGCGGCTCTGCTTGGGTTCAGGTTGCCGTATACGGTCACCCGAGTCTTGGCGGCCGGAGCGGCTCAAGGTTGTGCAGGTGCCTCGGAAGCTGTAAACTAAGTACTGCGATTGCTTGGCAGAACGTAGCAGTATAACACAACTTTTTGTGCAAGTTGTTTAAACGAGCCTTTTAATAATTCGGAAAGGTATGGCGCCTGTCATCCGTAGCTGACCAAAGAGGTTTTGCAAGCGTGTCAAAACAGCACCACGGAAGAACACGTTCTGTCTACGGTAACTTAAATGGTTGGCCAAGAACACCTGCGCCTAATGCTTAATAAGCTCAGCCATGCTTGCACACTCAGTTGAGCTGCTTGATCAAAGCATAATGTGATAGTTGAGTGTACTGACGTCCAGAGATAGGCTGTAGTTGTGTTTGCCTTGCTGGGAGGGACACTTCGCCAGCACGGTCACACCGGCGACTTCTTTCACGCGGTGAGCGTGCCCGTCAGCGTAGAACTTTCCCCCTTTACGTCGGATGGCCGGGCGTATCCGACAGTCTAATTTTTAGATTGGTTTGAAACCACACAGCAAAACTTGCGCCGTTTGTTCGTTTCAAAACAAGCACGAGCATACGACCACGTTAAATTGGCAGATCCGCGTGGACAGCCTGAGTAGCGTGGTCCGTCAGTGCAGTTTTGACGGAAGGTGCCGCAAGAGGCGCTGACGATCGCTGCTCGGACGTGCCGCCTGGGCAGTGGTCAGGAGCGTTGCTGAAGTATGCGAATGGCTAAATGGCTAAGCATTCCATTCTATAACCCCCAGAAAAAAAAAACAATAAAGAGATGACTTACGTTGAATAATTGAATCGAATACCGGATATTTTCCTTCTCTTTCCTGAAATGCCTGGAATACCACATGGAAGGGAAAAGGGGGAGATCAAAGCGCTTCTTTATCCATCGCGTAATGCAGTTTATAAAAGGAGGGGCAAGCAAGCAAACGACGAGCAACCGAAATGATGCCACTACACTTATTAAAAAAATAACAGCGAACGAACTAAACAAAACTAGGGTCAAATTATTGTTGGTTGTTCTTGTATAGTAAGATCAGTTACGAACTTATGATGTTGCTGCTAATATTACACTTCTATGAAAGGAACAAACGTGAGTCCGTGACACCACGAGTTCATGTTGTTCACTGTAACATGGTGAGCCCAGCGATAACGATGGTAGGGGTAACGATAGTATAACATGTCCCTTAAGGCCCACGTGCGTTATAGAAAGAGAGAGAGAGAGAGATAATATTATACTAGGGAGAGAAATAAAATTAAATTTTTAGGAGTGGGTTCAATATCGTCGGATGAAAGATTTTCGACCAGAATGAGATATCGCGCACGGTCGCCGGCTCACGTAAAGTGCAAGGTCGTGTGCATGGAAATAGAACGTTATATAACAACAAACTAGAGGGTACGTTATCAAACGTCACTGACGTATATAGCGAAAAGGAGATTGGATCTGCTCCTTTCGCGATACTGATAACTATAGTACACAGCTGGAAACAGACAGTTGATAAAAGTCCACGTAGCTGTATCTTGAACAGATTTCACCAACAGGACGAATGAAAGAAAAAGAAACGGGAGGTTCTTTCCAAGTTGGCGCACATCGTGGCAACCGTTCACTACATGGCTTTTAAGCCACGCTTCGTCGTTCGTACATTTACGGAGCGCGTGGAACCGAACGGCGCTTTCTGCGCCGGGGTGCTTCTCGAGTGGAAAAGATATGTGGCGTGAAATATCGCTAGTGGAGTCGTGCCGATGCACCGTTTGTCGCGTGCGTGAAACATCGGGTTGCTGCTCTGTCGCGGGGACGGAGCTGGAGGAGTCACGAGCGCGTTGCACTAGACATAACCAGAGTTGCCGTGATTTTTTTTTTGAAGCGTGTCGCTAAAGTGAGCCGAAAAAGTAGCTAAATTTTCGCTAAATTTTACTGCAACTTCGCTAAAATTTGTCGCTAAAGCTTTTGAGTAAATTTCAGCTAACGTAGACATTTTTGAATACCATAATCCACGCTAGCATGGCGTTAATCATTTACCGAAACGTCTCGCGTTTGTCTAGGGTCTGTATGAGAGAGGAATAATCAGTAAAATTACCAGCAGTGTGTAGCGGGCGTTTACTTTGTTCAAATTGGTTTCGTAAACTATAAAATAAAATAAAGCAAAGAGATGTATTTTGTGGGCACACTGTGAATCATGTGAAGGCAACCATTGCTTCATCATGTTCAGGGAGTCTAGCGTTATACAGCCACTTTTGCCCGCTCACGTGTAGCTTTTGAATAATAAAGCGAGTTCTGTAGAAGGCTTTTTCTAATTCCTAACTTCGAAGTCGCTAAAATGTCGCCAATTGTAAAAGTGAGTTCTAGAAAGCTTTTTATTATTGCGATAGTAATAATTACATACACACTCCAAGCGAATTTTCCCGTCGCCGTGAGGTTCCGTATATATTTAGGCATATTTATGCTGTATGCCATGCCATGCTATATGACATGCGGCATATGCGGGCTATATTGCCACACCATTCTATCACATAAGTTGCTCATGCCAGGTATTACATTCTTGACAAAATTAGATCTCAGAATTTTAAGGATAGCAACCCACAAACAAATGTCATGGAGCAAAATACCGACAGCTCAGGCCTTTTATCTTAGGTCTTTTCAGGCTTAAATATTAGAAGTACGAAACAATAACAGAAACGATGTAATTTTATTGGCGCGGCTGTGCACTACCTCCGGCATCGGCCCGGGAAAGAGATTTGAGACATACCCGATACGGACAAGTGGTGGTAAAGTCGCTAAGAAAGACGTTGGCTTTAGTTAGTAAACATAAATGAAATTGTCCGATGGCATGCAGGATTCAAACAGAGGACCCCTAGCACAGCAGCTCGTTTTTAGTTTGTCAGCTTACGTTTACTTTGATACTCGTGCCACTACAGCACGAGTCTTGCACTTCGTGTAATATTCTAACATGTTGCTATCGCATGCATTGCTTCGCTCTAATGGAAAAATTGTGAAAATTTTTGCTAAACAACTTTTCTAATTTCGAAGTCGCTAAAATGTGGCCCATTGTTCATTCACGTCGCTAAAAAGTCGCTGGTCGCTAAACTAGGGAAAAATGCTGCTTAATTAACAGACAAGGAAGTCGCTAGACCTAGCGACAAAGTCGCTAAAACGGTAACACTGGACATAACAGATGTAGAAAATACTACAATATGTACTGTTGTTGTATATGTTGAATATGTACTGCATAGAAAAAAATATTAGCATTAAAGACAAGTACTTCGTTCGGACTTCCTTTGTTGCCACATTTCTAGTCATTACCGTCAAGCTATGAACGCAACTGTGAATTCCCCTGCAGTTTATCACCAGTTTGCATGTATGTCCGAATTGCGCGCATCACGTATTGGGTGCAGAAGCGGAGTATGGGAATGTTGTGCATATGAGGCAACGATACGGTAATATCGCGGTTCATTTAGTATTTTCATTAAGAAAGCCGGGTCCTGCCGGAGGGTGACTGTACATATCGTACAAGCCGCAGACATGTTCTATACTCTCTTCTAGCATTTTCCACTGAGGCCGGGCTGCCGTTCAATACCCGCGAGCGTATTTTCAATAATTCGCATTCAAGGATATCACTTTCCGTGAGCGCCACTTCGCTGAGCTACGCGGAACTAACTCCAGTGAGGCGTCGCGCCGGACACCGCGTCACGAAAAAAAATGTCAAGTCAGTTCTGCGGAAACCCTGAAGGTGGACGAAGATTCGCAGAAGGGATAAATTGCCATCCACCCGATAGCAGCATGAAGCTAACAGAGGAAACTCGTGCGATTTTCTCAAACTGAATGGTTTGAAGTTGATGGAAAATTCGTCTTAGTCCGGGAGAGTCGAACTTGGGGCCTGCGCCTTTCCGAGGTTGGTCGCTCTACCATCCGAGCTATATATACCATCGACCATCCTTTGGCAGCTTTGTGCTAATGGGGTAGAAAGTTGACCTTGTTAGTGGATCACCCCTGTAGGTGCTACTGTCGGGTGAAATTACAGATTGACCTAACCACCGCCGGGAGAATCGCTTCCAATTTTTTTTCCCCTCGCAAAAGTATAAATCATACCAGAAGGTGATCGCGGTTCGAATATAAGACTGCTACCGGACATTCCCTTGTTTTATGGAAAGCTGGATTCGCACGACGGGCCGAACAGCTGATTCAATCCGCGGACGAGGCGTGACGTGGTTAAGCCACAACCAATCCCGGCGCTCGCACGTGCAGCGCCATATTGGATGGAACTGAATTGCGTCACGCTCGTCTGCAGAGTGGGTCAGCAATTCCGGCTATCAGTCCTGTGGATCCAGCAGAGCCGTGAATGAGAGCTGCCCGTGTGAGTGGCTCGAGTGGACGAGATAATAATAGGGCGCGTATCGGTCGGGAGCCCCTTGGCGAGTGCAAGGTGTGCACAGCGGGTTGGGTGGGCGTCGCCGGATTGCCGCTCGTTTGGCGCGCCCATATGCATGCGTATACGCAGACCGGAGCCCTCGCCGCAGGACGCCTTTGTTGCATCAATAGTGCCGGCGCTCGCAAGTTACGCAGTATGTGTATATGCACGGTACCCTTGCGGCTTCGCTGAAGGTCAGCTGGACCCTGTTACATGGGGATGTGCAGCACCGTTCGGGCTCACATATTTGTCTTTTCTGCATGCGTGAGGGAATATCAGGGGCGTCGGAAGTGCTTGTCAGGTCACTTTGGGGGTGAAGTGGGAGGGTAGGGCGGGATTAGTGGTCATTCATTCATTCATTCATTCATTCATTCATTCATTCATTCATTCATTCATTCATTCATTCATATTTATTACTCTCAAGGTACGCGTGAACGGGTTATGGAGGGGAGGGGTGAAGAAAAAGAAAGGAAAAAAGAAAGCTGAAGAATAAAGAACAGCAAATATAGCACATAACCAAGAATGCATATTACAAGCAGTAGAACGTACAATAATATGGCAAAAATGCACAATACATAAAAAAGTACACAAGACAAAGTGAAAAAAATAAGTTGGCATCATTACAAAACAATAAAACGCTCTCATGCAAAAAACAAAGGCAGAATTGCAGTGTTACATAATGTTAGTCATGGCATTTTTAAAGAGGATGGGGTCTCGAATTTTAATTATTGATGTGGGTAGATTATTCCATTTATTGAGCGTTCGTGCAAAGAATGACCGCGAACACCTGACGGTGTTATATCGGGATATGTTGATCTCGGCAGACTGAAAGAAAGGGCGCTGGGTGAATCCATATCAGGCGAGGAGCCGTGCTATTACAGTGTACCTTGTAGAAAAGGGGAAATGCGGGATTGCTTGCGACAAAGAAAAAGTAATGGAATACCAAGAGAGTTCTTCATTTGTGTGACACTCGCAGTTCTACGGTAATTTGAGAAGATGAAGCGAATGGAGTGATTCTCTACTTCTGTACATTTGCTCGCCACTGAGTAGACGCAATAAAAGTGTTATTGAACTTCACGGGTATAGGAGCCTTCGTCCTGGTGCGCACATAACACAGTACCGCTGCTGCTTGCTATGTTCCTGAAACTGGGGCTGTTAAGATTCTTACGTGTTTCTTTAGCACTGACCGACTTCAATGCGCCAACTGCAACGCACGCCTTCATGTATTTACTTCAAATGTTAATTCATGAATATTAAGTAACTTACTCATTAAAATTTGTTCAATATCTCGCATGCAGTGAGGCCCGCCGATTCTTATGTGTTACCGAAAGAACGGCACTATTGGCTTCGCTGCAGCAGCATCAGTACAATTTGCTTTTACTCCTTCAAACATCTCGTGCACCACTCGCGGACAGCAGTAGCTGTTTGCAAAGTTTGAACCGTCGCGGAGACGCTTGGCGACGCTGCGTACGGGAAAAGGTGAGCGTGTGCAAAGCGGGATCAAATTGTGAGAAGAGGTGCGATTAATTCCTTGTGTCTCCTCCTGGCGCCGATAAAGAGCAGTGATGTCGACTACAGTCGAAGACAGCCTCAACTCGGGAGTCACTGTCAAGGGGCAGAGGCGATCGCGACTGAACGTCTGCGTCACAACGAGTATTGCCGGAATTGCGATCTACATAACGGACGTCAAGCTCTTAAATGCGAAGGTCGCAGGCTTGGTAAAAGCGGCTAAGTGCATTTTAAAATTTTTTTTTAACGAGAACAATCAAATCGCGTGGTGGTCGTGCATGAAGTTAAAAGTGTGACCAGCAGTTACAAGTATAAGGACAGAATCTAAGGATTTCTCACAATAAAAATTTATCTCTTTCTCCCTAAGAAAACAGACGATGGCTAGCGTGTTTTCTTCTTTTTTTTCAGTCTAACATTGTGTTTGGGCACGGCTTTGTTCTGTGTATGGCTCGCGAATGCAAGGACTTATTCAGAGCACGCATCTGTGTGTTGCGCAAGGTTTGTGCTGAGGTGTTTGCGACCGCGCACATCGTTAGCGGCGCTGTGTCATGACGGCGCTGAACTGGAAAAGAAATTGAGTTAAGGAGGGGTGGGGGGGGGGGGGGGGGGGGCACGAGCGAGGTGACGAAAGAAGGCTACGCATGCAAGGTCCTGAAGGCGTCGGCACACGCGTAAGGCCACGATGAGAAATCGTTGTGCCAGGCGCGGCAGCTTTGGCGGAGGCGAAACTCTGCCAAGCGTTCGAAACTCTGCGGCGTGTGTTTTTTCGACTGCCTCGAGTGCGCCAGAGCGGTTGGCGCTGTCGTCTTCGTTGGAGTGCACGGGCAGGTAAGCACTATCGAAAGGTGCTACGCTTTCGGAGCGCGTGGCATGACTGTATACAGGAAAGGATGGCTATACGAAGCTTGTGCCGTTTTATTTTTTTCCTCGCCTTATGGCGAAAGTCAAGCTGAGCATGAGGAGATGGTCCGATGACGATATAACTGGTGATGTTGATAATCCCGGACAATGACATACCAGCAACGGAGGGTGGTGTGGTATCAGCAACGGAGGATCGACCAAGAAGCGGTCGGTAGAACAATAAGATGCGGGGGAATAGTTGTAATAGTAATAATGATACTATAGAAGCTATCAATTGCGGTATGGTCTGTCACCTTCTCTTCTTTATTGCGAACTGTCTCGTTCATCGCTCCCTCGCGACATCCTCGTCTTCCTTCTTACCAGGCCCGAGTACTAAAGTAGGGGACAACTATTCTGTTAGAGTCGGCATGTTGATCCGGTACGTTGACAAGAATGTGCATGCAGACATTCAGTGACCTGGACGCATTTAAGACATTCGCCTGGAAGGAGTGCTTATAAGCGAAGAGAAGCGTGTCGCTGACAAAATTGTGCTGATTGCGTTACTGTCGTGTGTCGCAAATCAAATTCTTTGCGTGAACACACACACACGCACGCACAGAGAGAAAGAGCCACTCCAGTGTCCACAAGTGCGACCGCAAAAACGCCTTCGAAATAAATTTACTATCGCGTTTGATTGAGAAAGCTAATGACGCTGCCGTTTTGAACCAATAGAGACAGAGAGAGTAAACAGGAAAAGTAAAGCCAGTTACACGCAGTGAAAGCCGTCAAAACAGCGAAGCTGGTGGTTGTTTTCTCAGTTTGAACTCGTGTTTAGCGCGATTTTCACGAAAGTCTTTTGTCTCGTTGCCGTCGTTTTGCTAGATTCGAGCATCGGTTCCGTATTGTGCAAACTGTTCAGTTGCGTGTGTTTGTGATCAAACCACAGTCTATCACACGCCTTGCAGTTGTGGCCGCACTGACGGTCGGGTAATTCTCTCTTGAACCGTCCATCGGCACCTCCGTGGGAGCAATCTCTCTACGTCGACGTCTCCGCTCGGCCTCCTACTCTCGAAGTTGGGGGTTAGCTTGTCTCAGCTGGCGCTTGGCTTGCGCTTCCCGTTCTTGTTCCTCGGCGGTAGCGGCTTCCCTACGCTGGCGCTTTGCTTGCGCTTCCCGCTCTCGAAGCTCGGTATTTGCGCTACGTCGGCGCTGCCGCTCTCGTGCGAGCTCCCGCTGCCGCTCGCGCCGAGCGGAATCCATGGGGCGAAAGGACGCCCGCCAGCGAAACACTTGCTCCTATACCCCTCTCGTGTCCCCTCCCCGGCGCGCGTTCTGCACACTGCCCCCCTACGTGACACCGGACAACGGACGGCGAAGGCTCGACTTAGAATAGCTCCGCTGTTAGAAAGTCACCGACGCTTACGATACTCCCTGATGCTAAATTTGAGCTCAGCTGTATACGTATTTTCATTTCGCGATATATTGGCTGGCGCGGACAGTGTCTCGTGTAGCATGTTGCAAACGGAGGGATGTGTTTCGTTACTGCCTCGCTAATCGGGAGTTCTCTAGAGGCGGCGCGTGGGCATGGCTTTCTCTAAAGCAAAATCAAACTCGCCGCGCAGTGCACGTGTGCGCCCGCGGTCGACATTTGTGCATCGGTCAGCACTACTAATTCCACTGCTGCTCTCGACTGTAGTGGATATCAGTGGTATATATATATATATATATATATATATATATATATATAGCGAAGCTGTATATGGTTAGGGTTTCGTGTATTTTTGTTCTCCATCAACAAAAACTATCATCAATGGCTCAAAGCCCCGTAAGGCAGAGGCTACAAGCGCTCAGCAAAGTGAAGCGAACAGTGCTTACGTTCTTTGAAATCACGCATACAACATACAGAACGGCATACGTTTCAATAAAGAACAAGCTCAAAAAGAAGGAAAGAAAAAAAAAAGCATCCGAACCACATAATTGATAATAAGGCGCTCGTGATAGCAATGGGAAGCACGTAGCGCTTCCCGCAAGCGTTTTCCGCTAAAGATTACTGCTGGGCAAGCTGCCACGACGACGCCAGCTTTCGATGTGGGGTGTGATGTCCCTAAGCCTTTCGGATATGAAATAACGAGCTTAACAACTGATTTCCATTTTGTTGCAGCACCGTTATGGGTGGCGGTGTACTGTCAAAATTACGATTACTCCCATTCCTATTATTATTCGAGCATAGCACTACTACCATCATTCTAAAAACATAAATATGTACTGCATATACCCCCTCAGCAGCCGTAGTGGTGGTTTTCAACAGCTTCGCTGGTTATCCACCTCTACAGAGTAGAATGGCTCGTGAATTCGAATTCGAAACTTTCGAAGTATTCGAAAGTTTGCCCTGCGGCATAAAACATGGGAAGCATGCATGTCATGTACAAATTGTGTTCGATGAAGTCCAACAAAGATCTGTGGTGCGGACTATAGGTCATCAGATGGAATGCAAGTGGGCGGCTTGGGTGTAGCCCCGCTTTTTGCACGACTCATTAATCCAACGTGATCTATCGTATAGCGTGCAGGTCCGAAGTTTCAAGGTGAATTTATTATATAGGGCATTCCGCCCCTCAGCGAGTTGCATATACAGAGGTTTATGCATGGCGAAGGATGGCAGCTGTTACAAAGCGAAGGAGCAGCTCTGGTACTGCTCCTTCGTGACCGCTCCACTACACTGCAAAAGGAGTTTTGCTGCGAAAGTACAGTTTAAATCTACCAGCCGTTATTGCTTAGCGGCTGTAGTGTTGGGCTGCTAAGCACGAGGTCGCAGGATCGAATCCCGGCATCGGCAACCGCGTTTCGATCGGAGCGAAATACAGTCTCGAACAACCGTGTGCTTAGATTTAGGAGCACGTTAAAGAACCCCTGGTGGTCCAAATTATTCTGCAGTCCTCCACTACGGCGTGTATCATAATCAAATCGTGGTTTCAACACGTAAACCCCCCCCCCCCCCCCCCCTCCCGCTTTCTTTTTTACCGGTTTAAAGCTCTAAACTATGTCTTGTCCGTCAATTCGTCCGTTCCGCTACGCCGAGGACGATGGCCACCGTCAAGTCATCGTCGTTATGGCGTCGTCGTCAGGCCAGCTCATTTGCGTCCTCTGATTCACCCTCGCCGTACGGCGACGAAAATGTTGCCCACCATCGCTACTGTCTGTTCGTGCTGCGGACCATGTTAGCTTGACCGCCAAATCGCGCGATATCCTTAGTTTATTTTTTCATATATTTTTCGTCTTTATTATCGCAATTTTCTTTTCATTGCTTAGAGTACTTGTGTATCTTCCCGCCTCCCGTTTCTCGGCCCTCTGTCAGTAGGTGCCGTGGCTGAAGAACATCATCATCATATATCTTCCCAAGCGCCAGTATACGTGGTGTTTCGAGCCAGAATGTACAGTCACATTCCTTTTGTGCAGTCAAACAATAAATCAGTACGCGACCGCTACTAGCACGTACATGTGGATACAGTGTCGGCGCTCGTCTGGATGTTGTAATTTCGTCCGTCTTTTGGCACGCGCATAAGACGATTTAAATGATCCGAGACTTCTGTCCAATTTCCCGCTGTTTCTCCGGTCGCTGGCAACCCTTCACGTCGAAGCACTATCTAAACTGTGGCATGGGGATCATCAGCCGTAAACACATTCTCCATCACCTCTCCGTTTTTCCCCCTCTCCTAGTGCTGGCTTTTTTCCATAGGGGTATGTTGGTATAATAGGGGCAGCGGTCTGGTCTGGTACTTGGCTTGGCGCGGTGAGTGACTCGGGAAGCCAAAGCATGTATTCGGTCGACAAGCGTCACTGTCTTAGATGTTGATGATGATCCCAGGTATTGGGCACATACCCACAAAGGTAGATTTGCGAAGGAAGGGTTGATTGAGTGATACGAAAACAGTGAGAAAATAGCAGCAATGTGATAGTAAGTACACTAAAGGCAGAACTTAGTTAAAGCGCTGGGTTGGCGGTGTACTGTTTGCTTTTTCTTCTTTGAATTCGAACATCCGTAAAGCGATCGTTTCTGGCGCATAACGCAGTTCCGCCTTTTCAGGTGCGTTACTTAAATGACGGTAATTAGTCGAATGACAAATCGATACGCCGTGTTTATTAATTAGTATACAAGGGTGTACGAGTAGTGAAACATTGTAATCGAATACGAATGTTCGAGAAAAATGGCCTACGAATATACCGAATATTTCCAATAGAAGCTACGGAGATAGAGATTCCTCTTAAGTATTACGTAGTTACGGAGTTAGCTTCCCAGGATGCCTACCAAGTTGACATTTCCAAATTCTCTGAGTTTTCTAGGTTTTCCCTGAGTGCCTTTGCAAAATTGCCTGAGTGACGCAGAACTTCGTTTTATGTCAAGACGGGCTGACACCATGTCGCCTGATGCTGTTACTCTCAAGTAAGCATGTTAAACAATACAAAAAAAAAAAAACGACAGCCCAGTTTAGTAAGGAGTAGTGTTTATTTTATCCAAAAAGAAAACAAAAGGGAGGGTTTAGTAAAATACACAGCGAATAAAATATCTTCGAAAAAAAGTGGTAAAGCCCATTGCAAATTAAGTCGATCATTTTCAAATACGAATTAAGAGATGCATAAAAAGCAAATATTTTCGAATATGATCTATTTCTATCAACTGATAGCAGGCTCATTGGTATGAGACACGAACTTTGTCACAAGTGAGATTCTCTCAGCAGCTGGAAAGTCAACCTCAGCTGTCCTGACATACTTCCAGCCCGCGCACAACGCTTCAGTATTGCGTTTCACTGCTTTCAAGAGTTTATTTTGGTTTCGATGAGGAACACCTGCATCTCGTTGTCAGCCAACACTGTTTTTTGAGCTCAAGCTCCTCCAAAGAAGCGGCGGCACACTTCCTTTCCCGTTCATTCCTCAATACGTCGGTACTTTCTGTTCTCGTCCTCCTGCCGCCGCGCTCTCGCCCCACGGACAATTTGAAGCATCCTCTTGGTCAGCTGTACAGTAAACGTCCGATTTTTCAGACTCCCTAGGGGCCGCGAAAACCTCCGAAAAATCGGGAATTCCGACAAAATGAAGGCACGTCTTTTACTGCCCTTATGGACTCAAATCGCCACAGGCACGTCTGAAAAAGCTTTGAAGGCCTGCCAGTACACTTATTAGGCATATCGGTGCTCGTACTGTGACAGGAGATGGTGGGTGCACGCGTGTATAATTAAGTTATACATGTATCCCGTGACAACTGCCCCTTCTCACGCTTGTTAAGCTTCCCGACAATACTTTGCGCATGCTTCATTGCTTAACATTTCTGTATTGAGGCGAAGCTGACTTTCGGGAAACGGCATTATGCAACGCGTTGTGCTTTCCGAGTTTCGAAGCCAATCGCGAGGATTACAAAAGCGGAGTCGGTGTCATTGCTGAGAGCGGCGAATTCTTTCAATGAAAAACGCGGCACCGAACGGAAAGAAGCTTAAGCGAACGTCGAAGCAGCTAGGCGTAGCGTTGTCGCGGTGGAGGCTACGGCTCCCAGCGGATCTGCGTGCGAGAGCGCTTGTCTGAGGCGGCAAAATAATCAAAATGGTGGCGATGATGGCTTTGATTAAAGCCTTTTCGGACCTGCGGTCACGGCAGAAAGTACGGAAAATCGGATGGCGAAGAGTTCTTGCGTCCTAACTTCCAGACGTTCTTATACATTGACGTGATGGCGCCACGAAACGGTCCGAGTTATCGAGAATGTCCCAAAAATCCGGCGTCCGGAAAATCGGTCGTTGACTGTACACTGGCAACTCCTCCACCGACGATACGGCATCAAAGACGATTCGTTACGATTCATCTCTGTTACTCGAGCCAGCATTAGTGCGACTTTAGTTCCCTTTCAATAAAATTGCAGCTAATATTCCTTGATAGAAGCAAAAATTTCCTGAGGTATCGCCTGAGTATTTCCAGACTATTCAAAATCCCTGAGAACTCCCTGTTTTCCCGGTTGATGAACACCCTGCTTCAGTATCTTCAGTATCGTGCGCCTATACTAATGTTTTTGTATATCCTGATAACCCTGCGTATTGTGTACGCCCTTGCGTATTCGGTTTTCTGTTCTTCTTGTTCGCCGCCAACCGCTTTGCAACGACGGGTAGGAGTCGGGGTAAATGGGAGGGGGGGGGAGGCGTGCGAAGCGAGCTGCTTTTGTCAAGAGAGTTTGCTCCATAATATTGATAAGAATAACTTGATATCGACTGGCTCAAAATAAATGCGGTGGTGGCGGTGAAAACATTTTGCTATTTAGATTGCGGGTACGACTTCCACTTGCATTCAGAGGAAGTACGGAAGGAGCAATATCTTGAACTAGGTCGTCTCGTCACGTATATCGAAAACACTTGACAGTGCTATACACTCTCAAGAAAGTTTGCACACTTTGGGGCTTATCTTGTCCCCCAACGACAATCGTCATCCGCCTTGCTTGCGTTTCCTTTCTCGAAAGCTCGGCGCTCGCTACTTTCTCGTCGAGAATGCTGTGTCGCGCTGATAACGCGCAAGCCGTTCGTGGCTTGGCATTACCGGGATCGCAATGTTGAAGAAAGGAAGTGCGGTCAAGATAGCTGGCGATCATTGTTGTGGGACAAGTCCCAAAGGGTGTACGTTCTTCTAAGACTGTATAGACGGGGTCGAAACGCGTAAAACAACCTGTGCGCCCGTGTTATACGCGTTTCGTCCCCGTCTCTAGTGCGGTCAAGTGTTCCTGATAAGGGAATAAGTACACGGTAAGACAATTTACACAGGTAAAAGTGAATAATCGCGTAAATTTGTCTATAACTCACACCCTTACAATTTACACCCTTAATAAGGGTGTAAATCACTAAAATGTAGAATGTGTGACCAAATGCACCAAAGAGAGGGAGTGAATAGTATTGTCGCGCAAGGACGCCTTCGTGCTCGCACTCTTATTCACTTTTAAGGGTGCGAATTATTTTTCAATCTAAGTTAGAGATGGGACGTAAAGTTATCGACAGTGTATCAGCAGCTATATTTCCGCGATTTATTTAACTCTGACCGAAACCTATAGTAAAGTGAATGCGTAGGAGAACGTTGTGCGGTATAGTTTTCTGCCCTTGTCAGCGGAAGTGGTGAATTGGACACCGAAGACGAGGAGTCCCTGCGCTATGCATTTCTTGCTTACACTCCGGATACTCAATGAATGTATGCGCTTTCTTACGTATTTGTTTGCAAACGTACTACCAGCCTAAAGAAATATTTTCGCGACTAATTGCTTATGGTACTGTCAAGCTAACTCACGATACCTCTAACGCGAAACGCCTTTTTATGCTAACTGCTTTGCTGTTTGCATCTCGGGCTTAAGGATTACACATTGGCGGCTCAGTACCGCAACGTCGCATTTAACTGTCTAGTACTGGCGAGGCGCCGAGGCCGTGGTCGAGTGCAGCTGTGCGGTCGATTGCACTTCGGTTTACTATCCAAAGCCGCTAGACTTACGTGGAAGTGTCAGTGAAACAATACTTGGCCCGTGCGTCACACCGCGTCAAAAGCTGTCGCAACGCTTGCTGCGCTGCACTCCGGATGAACCGTGTATACGCTTCGCTGCATCCGAAGCAGGCACGTACCCAGGATTTTTTTTCGGGGGGGGCCCAACCGAAGGTAACTTTCCTATGTAAATGAGGAAGGGGGGTACCTTTACTAGTACAAATGTGCATAACGCCCACCCCTCGATAAAAAAAAACGCGTAAACCCACGAAAGAGAAATGAAATAAGGTGTATTTTACAGGTACGCCTGTGCGATACACCTCTCCTTTACTTGGCAAACAAAGAACCACGTCAAATGGACTCGCGCAGAAAAGAAGCGCAGGAAGAACATTGCCAAGAACAAGCAGCCCCCGGAAATGTAAAATAAACATTACTTTAGTAGAATAGAACTTAAAAACAGCACTTGGCAGCAAAGGCACACGTACCGCGCGGAGTTGTTTCTCCGCCAGCCAGTCACAAAACCCGACAAAATCGCCGTCATGCGGCCTTTTCAACATGGCATCGTACTTGATACCTCCGGACGGAGCTTCTGCTGTTCTTGAGTCTTTTCATCGGCGGAAGCCATGAGGTGTGCAACAGACATGACAAAATGTATGGAGTCTGCGCATTTCGCACGAAACCTCACTGCCAACTGAAGTGAAACTTCACCACAAATAGATGTATCGAAGCAAGCATGTTATTTCAGTTCAATAAAAAATTAGGCATTCGCCATTCCAATATAATAGGTGAGAGAAAATTGCGCGCTAATAATTTTATTTTTGTAGTTACCGTCTTATTTCGGTTACAAAAAAAGTTTGAAGTGCGAATTATTTGCAGCCTCGCGGAGAGGCAGTGGCTGGCGGTTATAAGGGCGTGGGCGGGGCTTCACTGCAGACTTAAGTTGTATCCGACTATAGCAGCGCTTTTTCAATTAGCTCTGGAAGAATTATACAGAAATATATATTTGCGGAACAATCACAGTTCTTTTTGGCTCCTCGTTTACTGCTCTAACAAGTCAAGTGCCACAACCGACTCGTATTGTTATTTGGGAAGCTACGTAACGATGCGTGGTCGCCAGTCGTGTACAACCGCGTATGGCGCAGGAAGCTGCGATTCTACACGTACTGCGCCCACCGCGGAAGGTTAGAAAAACACCTGCATAAGCACAGCAGAGAAGTGGCTACGTTATGCGGCTCGAATGATAATTGTAGAAGCATCATGCAGAACGCACGGAATTGTCCTCCACTTCCGGCGGCGTTTTCTCTACTTCCTTTTTAAATAAAAAGATGTTAATCCATGAATATTTTCATAAAGAACGGTTAAATTCGCTCATTTTCGCTTTTCCTTCTTGTTTGGCTGTTGCTTTGGCACTCTCCCTTAGTAGATCGCTTAATTTCTCAAATCTTTGCGACTCTTGTTTCCAGTTGGCAATTTTGCACGAGAGGAGCTGTACAATTAGGGAAAAGCCAGACGAGTTAACGGGTGACAGTCATATTGCCTATGAGTGTAAGAGTTATTGCAGGGTTTGATGATAGACGCAGTCTCGCATTATCTTATTTTCCTACTTATCTAACCTATATCACTGGTATAAGGTTCCGAGGATCTGTCAGCGTCGCGGCTACCCGTCACTCGAGGAAATAATGAAACAAAAAGAAAAGCTAAACGTAATTGGCATTTTCTCTGGCCCCAACTCGTTCCATGTACATACAGACCAGCTGACCACGAAGCGAACCCCTTTCCTGGTCCCTGGATCAGTCTAAATGAAGAAGGTTGAACTAACGCAGAAACAACGATGAGCGTGACCGTTGAATAAACGGTCACAACTGAATGCATCTGAAGTTGATGAGGAAATTGGCCTTCACATCCCAGGAGACGCCATAATTACCGCCATCCAAAAGGAGGGAAAATGAAGGCAGCAAAATTTTGTTGACCGTCGAATAGCTGTCAAGTCTCAACATTGGTTTAGCGGCGCTTTAGGAATGTGTGTGAGAAGTGGTGAAGTGGGCGGGGAGTGGGGGGGGGGGGGGGGGGTATGCGTCCTAATTTCGGGGGGGGGGGGGGCCGGGCCCCCCCGGGCCCCCCCTTGGGTACGTGCCTGATCCGAAGTGCGCTTCATCCGTTTGTTACGCCTATTCGTCGGTTTTCTACGGCGCATTCTTGATGGCACGTCGCCACATGTTGGGGGAAAAGACACGCGCACCGACTAAGGGAAGCAATCTTATTACATGCTGCTGACCCGCGTGTTGAATACGAGGAATACCCTCAGCTTCCACGACGCCTATCGACCCTCCTTTACATTGAGAGGGGCAACCGTAATTCAGCGACACCTGTCACGGCAAGTCAAAGCACATGACTTTCCGGCATGCGCGCGCGAGCTTTAATTGCTCACGATAAATGGCCGTTGTGAACCAGGGTATAGGCTCATGATTTATGTAAAAGGCTCTCTCTGCAAGCCTGCTGCATCCAGCGTTTACGCTTTTTGTCGTCGACGTCGCCGCGTGTGTTGTTAGCGGACTTTAGCTGGAACGTAGACGAGCTAGAGCAGGCGTACGCCGGAGTACCAAAAGAAGTGTCGTGGAAGGGTGGCAGCGCCTTCACAATAATCATTAGAGTGGGTGCTGGTTTCCCTTGTTAACAACGCGCTTGCCCACCCTTTAGGCAGTAAAAATTAACTTCGATGAGAGAAACCGTAGTTGAAAACTGTGCATTAATTGTGACCAGCATGGTGCACACCGGAATAGCCGACACGAAGGTTTTACAACGATAGCTAGATTAAATTTTCTTTATGCAGTTTGCCTGTCGTCCCTCGCAGCTACCATCGTGTTTACTTGCCGCAAAAATCTGAAAAGAAAAAGTGATTTTTTTTTCATCAGATCGTACCCCTCAACGGTGAGGGTGTCGGTCATATGATTAACAAGCACCTGTAAAGGCACAAATTTTTGTTTACTGTGTGCGGTGACATGTTGCATTGCTGTATACAACCGAAGTGGTAAGAACTCTTATCAGAATATCCAACGGTGTTCCACTTAGGTGCTGACGTGAACTTGCTGCCGGCGACATAACTGTCACGAAAGTTGTTTTAAGCGAAGTTTTCTTTACCTTAATTATGCCGAAAGGTGGTGCATTGACGACCGCGTTTACGCTCTCTCCGCGTTGCACTTAGGCGGGCATCTGGCCACGGCACGGCTCTGGCATTGCGAACGCTTATAGAAAGCCTGCAGCGTTGCCCATAAATATTCTGTCAGCCCCTTTCTTGATTTTGGATTTCCATTCTTCTCTGTATAGACCTTTTCATAGGGCGAGGAGGAAAGGGCGCGCGGCTAAAGCACCTTAAACTTCGTAAAGTAGTGACACTCTCCTCCTCCGTCTTCACTCCTCCTCGTTTCTCCTCTCTTTCACGCTCCCTCCTCGACCGTGGCGCCGTCTACACTGCTCGAGCGTAGCAACGGCGCCATCATGCGCTCCTCGCCACTCCGTTGACGCTTTTCGAGCAAAAATGGCGCTGATGCACAGCGCGAGGGCCCACGTTACGCTATTAGGCCAATAGCGACGCGGCGTCGGCCTCGACCACAGCGCGCAAGGAGGAGGCGGCATTCTTCAAAGCGTGGCAGTACTTTACGAAGTTTAAGGGGCTTTACGCGCGGCGAGCCTTTCCTCCTCTCTGGCTTGTGCGATCCAGCGCGGCGTGCTTAAAGGGACATTAAAGGTTAATATTCAGTCAACGTGGACTGTTGAAATACCGTCCCAGAAACCTCGAAACGCTTGTTTCATGCGAAGAAGAGACTCGTTTTAAGAGAAAATGCGTTCTGAAGCGTTCGCGTGCCTCTAGCGCAGTTCAAATCACCCACCCTTAGATCTAGGAGTGGTGACGTCATGGTCTCATAGCGACGTCGCGCCGTCGGTGAGTAAAACGGCGCCCGCAGATGGCGCTACGGCTTTTCTGCGCAAAACACAAACGCATAGCCAGAAACAGAGTCAAGACAGAGCCGACAACAGCGCGGAAGCGGAACTATGGTGGCTAGCGGAAGAGAAAGCGCGCGTCGATAAGCTGGTTCATTATTTTATGACGCCAACTTTGACGCTCGTTGCAATGGACGACCCTGACAACAACACATTGGCTCGCGATGCTGGGCTCGACTTCAGCGATTTAAGCACTGATGAACGTGACCTGCTGCTGATGGCTCGCGTTGCCGGCGTCGTTGCGTACTACTACGACGGCAACTGTATGTCATGGCTGTACATATTCGCACATTTGTAGCTTTTCCTTCGCGAAAACCAAATGCCGCACTCACCGCCCCGTCTTCGACCTGCAGTTGTTCTTGCGCTTCGGAGAATGCAGGCAAGACCGACGGAACAGCGCTACGGGAAAGCATTGCTTTGAAAGGCACTCCACACGACTTCAGTAAGTCGGCGTTGAACTCGTAATCCTCTGGACGAAAGTGCAGCGAGCACACTATGCGATTTTTCGGCTCTTTGCCAACGCGCTATGGCAGAGGTACGGCACTTAACCACTTCGAACGGAGAGGTTCACTCGTTGGCACACACTGATAAGTAACGTTGGATTCACTGCTGTAACTGCCCTTGGCCATGTTCCGCGGACCGTTTGCGCATCCCACGACATCACATGGACGTGGCATTCTCGCTGCTTGTTCCAAATGCAAGTTTCGCGAGCCAGCAGAACCAGCGCAGCACGACGCGATAACGAACCAACTGAAACTCCAAAGCGCGCGCAGAGTCGAGCGAAAACGAAACCTTTCGACCACCCATACAAGGGTAACGTCAAAATGTTATGTTTTCTTAGAATCGAACGGAAGTAGACAAGTAGCATTTTCTTCCGTCTTATAACCTATTGAAATGATGTTTTTAATACGAGCAATTGAGTACTAGTGACAATTATGATGAGGAGTGCTTTCGTCATCGGGCTAGTACCGGAATGTCGCTGGGGGGTCTCAAACGTACATGCATTTACCTCAATTTCTCGGTTACTAAAGCTCTGTTCGCGATTATATTGACGCCTTAGACGTTCTAGAGCATTGCTTTATGACTTTAACTTGACTTCATAGCAACCTTTAGTGTCCCTTTAACGGTATTGCTGTCGCGTGCTGTGGAACGATTTCGAGATGTCTTAGCTCGTACTTTGTGAAATTTACGCTAAGTCCGTTCATACAAGGCCGTCGGGGAACCAGTGTGTAGCCTTTCAGTGCATCGGTAACTACAGTATGCGGAAATAACTTTTGGTGGCGCAAACATGTGACGCGCATCATCAGCCGCGATGCGTGTATGTGTAGTAAACTTTTTTGGGTGTGTCGGTTTTAGTTTAACGAAGGGAACCGGCGTCTATGTTTTGCTAGGAAATAGAAAATCTGCCCACTATCTGATCGCTTGGCGTAGGAACTGAAACGTAAGAGCGCGTGCTTGTGTACGGCCAACCTAAGGCAACCCCGAAACATCTAAGTGCCAGGCGCTATCAAATATTTGTGATACGCCGGCATCGTTATCACGCATTTCAAGTCTCGTATATAGACTTGAAATCAATATGATATGTCTACGCTAGCCTACTGTATGAGGCCGATGGCGCTGCTCAACACAGCAATCACTGCAGTTGGTGAAGCAGCATGATACATATGTAAGCTATGTGCTTCGTCATTGCCGTTTTTGCCCTGTAAAGCCGTAATATACGAGAAGCTAGGATTGCATAAAAAGCATGCGACCGCTATTTGTGAGTACAAAATTTCCGTTATACGGGTGAGTGCGTCGTAGAGAACCAGGACGAACAAAACTGAGAAAAAGAATGGTTATCATTCTGTTTCTCGATCGAAAGAAAAAACAAAGAGAAAACAGGCCAAGGCCGCAATAAAACCTCGCATGGTAATGCAGCACAACGTTTATAGATCTGTAAACGTTGATTTCGCGTGCTTGGACCATGCCCTAGTTAGAACAAAGATACTATCTATAATGCAGCATCGACCACTGCTTCGGACGCTCGCGCATTTCGTAAACGGTCGCTTTGATGGACAAGTGCAATTCACACTGTAAGGTATGCTGTTACTACTAACCAAGACTATTTTATTAATGGGTGGAAACCACGTCCACCAAACAAAGTAGTCACGCAATATAAGCTACAGCTAACAGTTCGAACGGTCGTCAAAGTATATATGCACAACTTCTACCGTAGCAGAACGGTACCCACGCTGTTACGATCGTCGCGTATCTTTCATTGCTCTTAAACCGCAGCTTATAACTGAAGGAGAATACTGCTATATGGTCACATTAGTGAACGGAATTTCCAAAAGTACACAATTGATCTCCGAGGCTGATCGTATAGGCTCAAACACGCGCGCACGCATGGCGCTGCGTGCTCCGTCCGCCTCAACGCCAGCAGAAAGTCCGGCCATGCCGACTTAAACCAATTCACTACGTCTCACAGAACCGCTTTCTACGTAGGAGACGCCACGTCACACTAAACACACCAAACAAACACCAGAATACAGCGCCAAGCGTCGATTTCTGGACCTGACGGAGCGCTCGCCCAAGCCAGCATGCCGACTGCCCATAGATGGCGCCACTGCGTATGCAACATGCAATATTTCATTTTTATAGATTTCCCTGCTTTGCTCGAATAGGTAGGCAGTAGAGCCAGGTAGATGCGTCATCCTGGCTTGGGCGTGGTTGCCACGTCCACCCTATGCAGAGGGTTGGCCACATCATCATCATCATGGTGGCGCCCATGAAAAAAACGGTCTATAAACTGAACTAGCTGCTTTCTGCAATCATGAGCTTTTTCTCTCTTGTGTTTTATTTTATTACCTTATTATCTGTCGTAGGTGTATCTCGGACAGGCGACATCTGTGCCGTGATGTGTTTTTTTTTTCTTTTTACCCTGACGGAAGTCGAGTAACAGTTGATTCCGTTACGTCCCGTTTTCAACTGTGGCAGAAAGCGATGAGGCAGGGCGAAGTGCACCCAGCGGACAAGGCAGGTGCTTTTCAGCAGCCACACGGCGGTCGAAGGCGAGCAAGCTTGCCTGCGGTATATTTTGTCACGTGTGTAGTGAGCGTCAGGGAGTTAACGTCGTGAAATTACCGGGATTCTTCTCTTTTTTTTTCCGCGGCGTCGGCTTAGCAAAGCAGAAGTCACTGGGTCGCACGGACACGGACAACGCAGAGGGATCACGCGTCTCCTCCGGAAGCGGTGTTCGTCTCGTCCTCCTCGTTCCCTTTTCACGTACTTTTGGTCGCAGCGCCGTTCGTTCCAGGCCGTCTGCTCGTCGTCTCGAGTCACGTGGATGCCGCACCGGCTAGGAGGACCTCGTCGCAACAGTGAAACACAAGTTGGTTCGTCTGTGTAAACAAAACACGCGCTTTCACATCCATGCGCTGTGGACGAAAACGAGCAAGCAAGCTTGCTGCCGCCGTACTTTGTTTTTCTCATGCAGCGAAACAACCACAGGTTGCGATTCGAGTCGGTAGACTATACTCTCGCTCTAGCGAGCGCAATAAAGTGTAAATGCCTTTGGTTACGCTGCTCGCGCTGCTTCGACCCGTGACAATGATCGCCGAGGCGTTCTTCTTGGTGTTGTTACTGGCGCTGACTATTTCATTTTTATGCGATGTCTTGCTTGTACGTTACTTGTTGTATCGCCTACTTGGGCCGGAGCCCCGCATGCCTGGCACGCGTGGAGCCCCCGATAAAAGCGACCACCGGCCGGACGAATACCGTACGCGACCATACTTGATTGGCACATTTTTACTGTGACGCAATGTCCGAGTCTTCAAAACGCGGTGGCAGAACTCCAGCGTGTCGCCCTGCTATATGCGTTTGTATGATACCTTGCATCGTCGGTTAGGCCGACGTGAGGAGTGTACTAGTTCCCGCATTGAAGGACTCTGATTGGACTATTGTGTGCTGCAGATGTTTCGAACGCTCTGACTGTGTATACTGTGAATCACATGTTTTATATACGATGGCAAGCTGTACGCACGAACTACTTGCATGTTTCACTCCTTTCGTGTTTGTTCCTTTCTTTGTTTCACATGCCCCTTTTTTTTTTGCTTCTGACGGCAGTTATGAATTGAAAATGAGCGTGATGTGTCCGTATAGTTCGCACCAAGTTGTTATTGAGCACATGCTCTGTAGTGGATCCAGATCGACTACAGAGACTATAGTTGCGCATGTGCCGCCGTGCCCGTTGCTTTTGCCGCTCAGCTGGTCGCTCCATCTCCCGAACGTAATTCCGCACTGCGTCTTCTCTGCATCACGACAAGGTATGCAGTGAAGACGTAAAAAAAAAAAAATGAAGCAACGCCCTGGGGATTCAAATTTAGCTTTATCGTGAATAGCAGTTTCGAGCTTTGAAAGCGGAGAATGAACGCGTACGTTCGTTCGCGCACAATTCGTTCGCATCTGTGCTGCCGTGTCGAGGCTCGTGACGTCAGAGCCGCGCCACTCGGAGCCGGGGACAGAGAGTGGCTGTGTTCGCTCACATACACAACGACCCAGTAAAGCTATAGGGACGTCGCATGGACTGCGCAGAGTGATGCACGGTAGCTGAAGGGAGGTAATTACTCCAGCATGGTTGGGCGTAAGATAGTGAGGGACTGCACTGAACCGGATGCGTGCGCTTAGAAAAAAAAAATTCACGGAGGAAATAGTGTATGAGCCGGGAAAGACTGATTGATTGATGGGTTGTAACGTCTCAAAGCAACCCAAGGACCATGCAACGTATGGGAAAGTGCTTTGGCATAAAAGCTACCGCTCAATTTTCTTCGGTGCTCAAGAGAGCGGGCTGTTGGTGTCATTTCACATTGTGCCATCATTTTATTCATTCACTTTAATCTTGGAGAGACCCGCGACATAATTTTTGTCCTCATTTCCAGTTCCGTCGCATTTAGTCAATGAACCGATAAGACATCCTTTTCTTCGTTTTTCAAGCTGCATCGCTACTTTATAGTGTCCGAGGGACTACTTAGCTGTGCTTGTTTGGGTCTTTCTTTCTTATTTGTGATGGCGTTGTCATTGGGAACGAGAAAAAATAAAAATAATAGACAAAGAAGCTGCAATTTGTGTACACTGGGGACAGTTTTCAAAACTGAATTGCGAGCCAGTCTCGTCCGTCGTTGCACAGCACCGTCTGCTCGGAAAATAAAAAAAAAAAAAATGAAAGCAGCTGTCGCTGGCGATGTAGGTGATGGGAGTCGGATCACGTGACGTTTCCGTTCCCGCCAGCTGCCAGTGCTTGCGACGTTAATTCTGTACTTCAGAAATGTGTTGCTCAAAGTCTCTAGACCAGACCGCCTACAGCTTAATTCGACCGTACTTAAACACCACAACTGATAATAATTTAGCCAGCTTTAGCGGCGCCGGAACGTCTTTTGTGTCTGCTCAGTTTTCGCGCTTGACGGACGGTGCTATCTTGCGTGTTTCGAAAGCAGGTGAGTTTCGGCGATAGCCGAGCTTCATGCCCCGAAAGGGCGTATTTGTTATTGTTTCTAGAGCCTGTAATCTGGCCAGCAGAAAGATAATAATGTCCAGAATTAGGTCGCAGTAAGGCAGTCTGTAGCGGAAGACATTTTGTAGCGCGTATATCGTGCGTTTTAGGTCGGCTGCTTTTATAATAATTATGGGGCTTTACGTGCCAAAACCACTTTCTGATTATGAGGCACGCCGTAGTGGAGAACTCCGGAAATTTCGACCACCTGGGGTTCTTTAACGTGCACCTAAATCTAAGTACACGGGTATTTTCGCATTTCGCCTCCATTGAAATGCGGCCGCTGTGGCCGGGATTCGATCCCGCGACCTCGTGCTCAGCAGCCCAACACCATAGCCACTGAGCAACCACGGCGGGTGGCTGCTTTTATAGAGTATATGTAATTATGGTTACACTGCTGACCTTGAATCCCAGATATACATTTAAGACTAAATTAAGGTACGAATCCAGTTATATTCCGGCCTGCAGCCGCTTGCATGAAATATTTACTCTTGGGTGTGGGCAGGTTTGACCAAGTATAAAGCGCCTCGCGTGGTGGTCGCTTATTTGCCGTATATATAAGTGCTGGAATAACGGAAGTAACAAAAAAAGGGGGAAAAAACTTCGTTCAGGTTTTACCCTTTTGTTACTGGACAAGTCCTCTGTGAAAGGCCCAATCATGCGTAGCTTGCCCTTGCGTTATTCGGATTGTTTCCCTAAAGACGTTCCATTACGCCCAACTATTACAAGCCAGGACATTCTAAAGAGTGTGTACTGCCACATTTCTCGTTCGAATCGGGAGACTAAACTTCCGAAAATGGTGTCAGAGCGACTTTTCTACCATGTCATATATAACAGAAAAACGGCGCTGGTACTGTCATCAAGTCAATAAGGCAACACGTGTCACGGGGTGCATACAGTGTAGCACGCATGGCGTTGTCGTCCATTTACCCGCCTGCGCATGGTTTACTAATGACATTGCATTTGCTGATCGCAATCACACAAAAAAATATAACAATGATTATCAGCTGCTTTCAACACGGCTTAAAATTCGTTCACCTGTTCGTAACCACGACGCAGTTCTGGAGGCCGGCAAATAAACGGCCCTAGCTAGACCCAGTCCATGTGCAAACGAGCAAGCGCCACTAGTTTTTGACGTGCGCGAGCTGCTTGGCAATTTTCCGCATTGCGTCGCAGATGTAAAGAGAAAAAGAGCGAGAGGGATTGTGTGCACTGACAAATTGCAAGGTGTAGGCTGGTACAGGCGAGCGCCTGACGGACGTGCGCAAAAAACAAAAAAAAAAAAGGAAAGCCTTGTTATCTTTTTATCTGTTATCTTTTTAGCTACGCCGTGGCTACACTACACCCTCTTTTTTTTTTCTTCTTGGTCTTCGGCAATCATGAACGCCGGGCGCGCAAGGAAGTTGGGCTACTCGAGCATGCTTGAGCCGCCATCGACGGAGACGTGACGACGCGCGGAACAATCCGAGAGATAACAAGCGATGCAAGAAGCGCTGTCGCGAAAGGAGAGAGAAAGAATAAAAATAAGTAAAAGAAAGGAGTCAAATAAGGAAAAGAACGAGCGAAAGAAAATCTCGACCGTCAAGTGGTTGCTGTCGTCGCGGCCAGCCGCCCGCTATTTTGCCGCTCGCCACAAAATAGCGCGTCGGTGTAATCAGATTTCTCCGCTCGGTGTATAACGCAAGCTCGGCTTTCGGACCCGCATTTCGACACCCTAAGCCGAAGTTAGTGGAGGGAACGCCTGAGAGAGAGTGAGAGAGAGAGCGTGGTGAGTTTGAAGAGACTTGGCGTTCGGCAGCAGACGGCCACAGCTGACGTAGGACGCCGCGCAGGCGGCTACCATCGCAGGTAAAACGCGACGTCTGCTCTACCGACAGCGTCCAGGCTTGCCGCAGCTATAGGGGCTGCTGACCGCGCCGTTGCCCAGCCATGGCGGCTGGCTACGCGGTCATGCGCAAGAACGGGGTGGACTCGGCCCGCAGCTGGCTGGTGGCGGTCAGCTGCTGCTGGATCAACTTCTTCTCGGCCCTCATGTACAAGTCGAGCGGCGTCGTCTACATGGGCGTGCTGCAGACGCTCAACGTGTCCCGGGAGGAGGCCTCGTGGCCACTCACGCTGCTCGCCGTCTTCATCTTTACGACCGGTAGATATGCACGCGCTCGCATTGCTCCGATAAGATTTTGCGAAATGATGAATTTCCGGGATTCAATGCTGTTTCTCCTGCGTACGCTACCGGGAAAGGGTGCACTTTTTTTTTGTCGCATTCGTACCCGTGTTGTTCTTTTTTCCGCATCCGTATTTCGACGTGGTAACTGCTCCCTAAACTAATGTTTAGGGAACAGTTACCACTTTATTATGAAACTGCACTTTCATAATATTTGGTTCGCAGTGGTCATCTATGCTACACATTCCTTTTTTTTTTCGTCGTACTTTCCATGTGCTATCCTTATTGATCCCCCCTTATTGATTTGTTACAAAACTTAATCTTAAAGCCTTGGAGTTCAAAGGCCTATGGCAGTTGTCAACCAACCAATCGATCGATCGGAGTTTATTTAACAGGCATAGGCTGGATGGTCAGGTGGGCTAACAGCCGCGATTGGAACTTGACCGGGCCGAGACGAAAATGCATCACGAATATCCGTCGGTCGCACCCCTTGGGAATCTGCGCATCTCTGAGACAGTGCTTGTCGACGGGAACGGATGAGGTTTTCGACGGCGCATGCGGCATGTTTTTCGCTTTGCAGACGTCGGTGTCACACCGACGAAATCTTCCGCAGACTCTCTGAATACCTGGCGTGCGTGTGCCTTTCCAGCTCCTGTTGCAGGCGTTCTCGCCCTGTACATCGACATCTGGAAAATCTCGCTGTGCGGATGCCTCCTCTCGTCGATCGCGGTGTGCCTCTGTTTCTGGGCCAACAGTGTGATCCACCTCATTGTCTGCCTGGGTGTCGTGCAAGGTATACATAACACGTTCTCTTTCGGCTGAGCAACTCGGTTTCGCGTGCGCATTCCGAGATGGTGCGGTCGGTGAGAGACTTTCTTTTTTTGTTTGTTCTGTTTCAAGGTTTCGCTCTCGGTCTGCTCACGCTGCACAATGTGATCATCAATCAGCACTTCGAGAGGCACCGGGCCACGGCTTCGGGGATCAGCTATGCGGGTCCCACGTTCGCCTCCATCGTTTACCCCCCGCTCGTCCAGCTGCTGTTCGAGCAGTACGGACTGCGCGGCTCGCTGTTGCTCTTCGGCGGCATCATGATGCACGCCGCCGCCGGTGCATTCTTGCAAATGGAGCCGAATCCGCGGAAGGCGTCGTCGTCGTACAGGGTCGTTCCGCGGGACCCTTTGCCGGAAGACGCCGAGCGCTCGAAGCACCAGCTCGACAGTGCCGACAAACTCAAGGATGAAGAAACGCCGGCACTGAATCCACCCGACTGCGGTGCCAGCTTCCAGCGTGGCACCTCGGCGTCGGACCCGGCCGTGCGGGTGGAGACGGGTTGGAGGCGTCTCGCGGACGTGCCGAATATCCAGCGCAACGTGTCGGTGCTACTGGAGCCCATGTTCTACCTGATCTGCGCCTCGTTCGCCGCGGTGCTGTTCACCATGACCACGTACCTGACCGTCGTGGTGGACTTCGCCGTGGACAACGGCGTGTCTCGGATAAACGCCGTGCTGCTCATCTCGGCCTACTCGGTGGCCGACCTGGTGGCCCGCCTGGGCTCAGGCTGGATCTCGGACCGCGGTTTCGTGAGCCGGGGCAACATGATGGCCCTGAATTTTCTCGTGGGTGGTCTGTCGCTGTTCGCCATGCCTGTGTTCACGACGTACTCCGGGCAAGTGGCCATGGCCGTGGTGTACGGCTGGGCCACAGGCTGCACCATGATCCTGGTGTCGGTGCTGCTCACCGAGCACATCGGGCTGGACCGGCTGCCGGTCTCCTTCGGCGTGACGTCGTTCGTCGCGGGGGCGCTGTGCCTTTCCAGGCCTCCGCTCATCGGTAAGGCTCGGCGTGGTCGGCTTGGCTGGTCTCTCGTCGTCGAGTATAGGCGATCTGTGGATGCAAGTGAAATTGTCAGAACAACAACGTGCATGAGTGTCACTTGTCACCGCTTCCGTCAGTGTTCGCCATTATCGCCGCTTCAAAGTGTCCGCGTATGAGTAATCTGAATCCTTATATCAGCGAAATTCTTAGTCTCGCTAGGTAGTTCACCTAACTATTTGCCGCTCTCAAATGATTTTTCTTTCCTTGGCGCTATAGACAGTCAGTTACCTTTCAACTTATCCCAGGGCTCATCTCCACGTCTTCTTATTCGTGAATAGAACACAATCAATCACTCAATCCGCTACGCACTGTGTACTACTCTGCCGGACGGCAGAACGTATGGCTGCTTTCAAAGAAGGTAAATTCTGGAAGCTTCGTGGCTGTCTTGATTTATAAGTCGAATGCTCAAGACTCAGACAGAGGACAGTTTGTTTTTCCTCGTTGGCAGCAAGCCGAAGAAGGCCCTCCAGCTTCTCCCCATCAAAAAAAATATAATAATAATAGGAACTACCCAAAAAATATGACAGAAAGCTTGTTTGTCACGGCGGTGATTCCATTAGCCGCCGCGTTTTTGGCACAACTTCTTCCCTCACGGAACTGCTGCCAAACTTTGCGCCGAAAGACGCTGCGACAGACTCCTAATTTACTTAGTCCCTACTTCCTGGAACTATACGCTAAAATTCACTTAGCCGCAGTCTCCTGCGTTACTGCAGCGTCAGTAGGTACGCTCTTCTGTCAGTGTAATTTGACGGATATGACAGTTTGTGGCAGTGCGTACTAGTAAACTTGGTAGCGTCGGTGACGCGAACCTAAGAGTAAGCGAATACAGCTGTGGTGGAAATAGAAGCATGGATTAATTGTATTCGCCGCGCATATACGTGTACATAGAGGTCGCCACTGACGAAGGAAAGTGTCATGTCGAACAAGATAAGTTCACCGCTTTATCATCATCGTCATCGGGCGAACTAAGTCCAAAAACAGGCAACTCTCTTGTTGCTCATAAGCTATCTCTTGCGCCCTCGCACTTTATGTGCACTGCAATTACCTCATCTCTAACCAATTCCTATGCTGCTTAGCACATGTATATAACTTTGGTTGTTCGGTGGGTATACATGTATTAATCTCCTTCGGAAGACGCAATAGGTGCCTCCCACTGCGTTTATATGATGATGGCACTAATATTGTCGTAGAATTGAAACCTGGATAACGTATATCACAATTACTTTACATTGTGTCACTTGCACGCATGTGTTATCAATTGCGAGACTTTTACGACTATCGCCTCGTCCACTTTTGTAAAATAAGATGTTCATGCTCTTTCAGCTTGCGTTTTGCAACGCGTGCATTCGTACTTTGCAAGCGATTCATTAGCTACGGCTTCCGCCTTCACGTTTATTATTGGTTCGAGTAAGTGGGAAAGCAGCCGCACTATAGCGTGTGAAACTCGTACATAACAAATTACAGTTTTGTCAGTATTGCCAACATAAATCGGTAGATTTCAGTGCCCTCTCTTCTACGGACTGCTGACGCCGACGCTTCAAACCTGCAATTCCCGTCAGACGCTTTGCCCCAACTTTGCCCGAGCGCGCTACACTGTGGCAGGGTTGTGGCGTCGTTCAAGAGAAACCAATGGTACATTCGAGTGGTCGCTTTCGAGTGCTCTCGCGGTGCGGTTTACATTTACCTGGTCGAGATCGAGTGTTCATAACGCATTCCTCTGGTTCGTTCGGAGTGCCGTGCTCCGTGCAGCTCGGAACGCACGGAGGTGCTCTCACCTTCGACCTCGGGAACGCGACCGAGATGATCCAACACCACCTAGATAGCACAAGGCCTCTTCACTACGTCCATGCTACTGGCCCAGAATTTGCATTGCCGAGGCTGGCGTGACGAAAGCGGTGACGTCAAAATCGCTGTTGCCTACTCGGGAGCAGCCCCATTAGATTATATGGCAGTTGGGCCACTAGCATGACGTCAGGGATCGGAGTGAAAAGGTCTTGTCCTATCTAGGTGGTGTTGGATGATCCTGCAGAATTCCGGTCACGTGTCTTCTCCGATTGCACTGGGAGAAGCTGAACCTTCGGCTAGGGGCATGCTTTCTTTGGCTCCAATGTCGCCTGCAAGCCGTGTCGTAACGCGGTGGTAGCCAGTCGAATGTACCATAAAGCTGTTCATAGCTCAAACCTGGAATTGAGTCAAACTTAAAAAGCTGTCTACGGCTTGAGCATGGTGTCGGTTTAAGCGACTTGGTGTATGCACGGCGTCCCATCGCGCGCTGTTGCCGTTACAGGTCACTACCGAGACGGCTCCGGCGACTACGAAGGCCTCTTCCACGTCGTCGGCGGCTTCTCGCTCTCTCTAGCGCTTCTCTGGTTCGTCGCCACCACAGCGCTCCGTTTCCGGCAGCGGCGGAAGTGACGTGCAGGAAACCGTTTCTTGCATTTGATAACGGACCGAAGCGCCACGTATACCTGCACGACCACGGCATCCTGAAAACGCGGGTGTTCGTTATCCGGCATCCAGCAGACGCAACGTGGCTTGCGGATTTGAACCTTCCGTGTGTGCCTTGTAGGTGCTGCCCAAAGCTCTGGGCCATTCGATGTCACAAGTGCCGCTTGTGTATCGGCGTGCCGTGTGCGATGAACGGGAGACGAAAGAAGTACGTGATACATGGCTGTGGTTTAAGGGAAACGAGAACAGAGGTGCCATATACTTGTTTCTACGCTGCATCTGCTGAAAGTAGATGTTTGTTGTTGTGTTGAAGCAGCAGTGCGTTGTAGTGCAAGTAGCGACTCGGTGTCTTCTCCGCTTGCCGTGAAAATGAATCCGGCCACTCGAACGCGTGATTGTATGCGCAAGTCGACTGTCTTTTATTGTTTTGTTTTTTATTGACTGTGAAGTAACTGTTGTGACCCTTGCCGTTGGAGCAAAGGTAACGTTGTCTCCAAAACCTGTGAACTGCATGGGAAACAAATATTTTTTTTTCTCTCCTTGATGTTACAAGGGTGTCATTCTCGTTAAGGAAAAATGTACTGTAGACTGGGTGCAGTGTATACGGTGTCACGGCACGGAACACAACAAATACAGTGTTTGCCAAAATTTTCAAAAACACCGAACGAAGTGGCAAGAGCGGTCGCAAAGCGAAGCTCAAGAGATCGGAATGAACACTTTGCCTCTACTTCTTGACCGTTGCAACCTGTCACTTTGCAGCATATCATGGTCATCAGTACACTTCCCGGTGAGTCACTGCACGCTTTTTAGAAAGAAGCGTGCAGTTTCAGGCGAAAGCTATGCGTTTACTTCAATGCTTCGTCCGCAGTCGCTTTCGTTATCGGTTCACTGGTTGAATCCAAAAAGTCAATATTGCGGCCGTAATGGCTCGCATATCTGTGCGTGATTCGTTAGTACCGGTGAATTTGGGCAGTGTTGTCATTACATTTTTCATTTGGACACTAAGAGAAATTCTAAATCTGCGTAAGCGTACTCTTCCGAAACTGCTTGGAATTCGTTGACTGAAAAAAAAATATATATATATTTATTAGCAGAGAAAACAGACCAGAAGTCTCCTTTTGAATTTGCGGCAACGGGCCGCGGTGTCGTTTACGTCAGTGTTATACCACCTATTTCGCGGTTTTTGTTCTCATAGAGAGAGAGAGAGAGAGAGAGAGAGGGCTCTTTATTAGAAAAACAGAGAATTTTGCCGGCGCGTATATAACCGCTGGCATGCTACTCTGTATAGGGATGGGGAATGGGATTAAAAGATTCCAGAAAGGAGTTGGAGAAAAAAAGGATAAAAGTAAATATGAAATGTCCGAGTGGACCTGATACTAATATTTACAGGTGACATGGCGGGTAAATTTAGGCTTTTGTATAGGAAGGATGCAATTTTTAAAGCTTTCCTATTTGACCAATTTCTGTCAGGTATTTGAACAATAAATCCAAAACCCGTCGCTGTTTCGAAGGGCCGGGCATTGGACCTTAGATGCTCGGTAACGTTAACGGTTCGTGGCAAATCATGTCCATTTGGTGCTAAAAAAATTGTCTCTCGTCGAGGTACGCGGGGCATTCTAGTAATTCTCATATTTAGCCGTTATACTACAGGCAAAGGCCTGAAATTTTGCCATGTGTAGCCTGTGCATCAACGTTCAAGTGCAATGAATCTTCCTTTGTTGAGAATCGCATTACTGGCACCGAGCAGGTGTCGTCGCTACCCGTAGTTAATTCTTTCGCCTTTTCTATGCTTACGATCGCGACGCCTCTGATCACGGCATGAATCGCCTCTTCAGTATCCCAGATGGATACAGGGTGCCAATCTTATGGGTGCCTGAGTCATACGGGTACAGGGTACACGTTTCAGATGGGTACAAGAGTATTAATGGGATACATGTCTTTGGTGTCCCTTGACTATCAGCCTACGCCAACACACTACCTGTATCCGCCGCGATGGCCTATAGCGGCTTTGGTGTTGCGATGCTAAGCCCTTGGGCGCGGGATCGAATCCCAGCCTTTTCGGCCGCGTTTCGATGGGGGGCGAAACACAAAAACACCCGTGCGTCGTGCATTGGGTGCGCGTGAAAGAACGCCAGGTGGTCAAAGTTAATTTGGAGTCTCCCATTGTGACGTGCCTCATAATCATATCGTGGTTTTGGCACGTGAAACACCAGATTTTTTTTTCTTTTTACACACTACCTGCAACGCGAGCGTACGTCTTAACCTTGACAATCTCACAATGGCGGTGCTGTCGAAGCTTATGACCAATTGAGAAACTGTTTACGTTGCTACACAGGCGTATTATATGAACCGAAAAACTGCACGTGCACCGACAGGGGCCTGACCATCGTTACTGTTTCTATGGAGACAGCACTCGGTCACTGCCGTCATGATTGCCTGTTGAATCCGTTGTAATTGTAGAAAATGTATGTTTGACAAACAGATTTTCAGTTCAGTTCATAAGCGACTGTTGTGCCATTGCTCACAAGCGCCTCCGGGATTTATACGGTTAACTGACCGGCGTAGTATAAAGCTTATCGAGCTCGTATTGTAATGGCATGTTGTGTAGCGCAGCAAACACAAGGACGCAAGTAGGAACGAAACATGGGGTACAAGCGCTCGCGTCCGTGTTTCGTTTCTTCTTGTGTTTGCTGCGCTACATTGCATGCCATTCTGCGGCGATCAACGAACAAGCCTACATCGCCGCTCTCGTATTGTAATATAGCGACATTGCGCCTTTTCTTCTAGCAAAACATATGCAGTATTTTTTCATTTAGCTTTTGAGCCCGAAGCGGTGAATGGTCGCGACAACTTCCTGAATGTCTTCTCTGACTTGCACAAGAGTGTGTGTACCTTGTATCTGCTCTCTTGAGTAAGCGCGTGTATACGGCTTCTTCAGCTGTGTACAATATACTCGTATACAGACTGTTGTGTTGCTGTGAATACATCTTTTCCGAGTATCCGGCTGCGCATACCCGAGTTACTGCCGGGTCTAACGCCTACACATGTAAGACGTGTTTCACACGTCTTTGAATGAAGCAGGGAAGAGAGAGAGAGAGAGGCTATAATTTAACTTAGATCCGGCTTGCGGGTGGCTGTGACAAGTACTATGAGGAGGGGAGAAATGATGTGTTGATGTTATTGACTTTGGTCACCAAGTATGTGTCCAATATTGTTCGATTCTCCAGGATGGATTCGCCACTGTGACGCAAGGGTTATGACGCCTAGACTACATTTAAATACGTGTCGTGCTTCTCTTTGCCCATGCACCTCTCATCAGCATTCTTCCCTCGACAAGCATCATACATCGACATCGTCGTTGTGGCACAGAACAGCTGACAGCTGCAGGCGACGAGACTGCGATATCATGTGCTACTGCTGCTACCTCGCTAAGCTCAAACGAACTTCGTCATTTAAATTCCACTGTTGTCATGGGTGTGCGCGGACTTCTTTCTATCCATTTCTTTCTTTTGGCACTCGCGCATAAGAACAAACAAACAAACAAACAAACAAACAAACAAACAAACAAACAAACCGAAGCATTACTCTTAGGTGATATTTAGAAACACTATTAAAACTTCTACCAACATAAATATAAGGGTTGGCATGGACAGTAACGAATGGTGACTAACCACATTACGTGAGGGTGCTTGCTCTAGTACCTTACGAAGAGCAGCGATGTGCTTCAATGTAAAAAAGAAAAAAAGGTCCTGACTTCAAAGCTGATCACAACAGCGCATTATAGCTCCTGACGTCACCGGTCTCGGAGCAGTATTGCTCTCTTTCGCCAGCTGTCTGACATCCTGTGACTTCTCGGCAGGACGCTATGGGAAACCAAATTTCGCGCTGCAGTATTTAAGGTTATCTTATTTTAGTGGTCGTATCCTGACGTACGCTGGTGCGGATACACAACCAACGATTAGGACACAGAGAAGTTGAAACAGATAGAAAAATAAACGATGAAGTTCAACAAGGCTGTATTTCTTTAAACAAACCGTTCAGTAGTATATGTGGCTCAACAGTGCGGTCTTCTATATAAGTGCACGCTTAGTACGTCGCTGCTCTGCAGGGAGCGTTAATAGGATCCGCTCTGCCAGATGGCTTTGATGTTCACTGTTCTGGATGTTCCGCCAGGCGAAGATGAAAACGTCGTTGAAGGGGATCAATTGCAAGTCCTGCTGCACGTCTCGGAAAAGAAACTTTTGTGTTCATTATTTCGCTGCTGGTTTGACAGCTCGTGATAAATCGATAAATGAACTCTGGCTGGTAAGGTATTCATTCAAAAGCATTTAATTAATTTTTGCAGATGAATGTTGATTACTAGTGAAGAAAATAAATCCGAACTTCTCTTTTTTCTTCTCTTCTTTAATTTCGTGCAGAAACTTTCACGGCGTTACGTTGATGTGACGTAGCGGTTTCAACATTTTCTCGTACTTCGGCCACTTTGGTTCGAGAAGAGTTCTGGAACGTCGTTAGTATGAGTATTTTGTTCTTTTTAGGATGCCGCACTGTGTACTTTTTTTACCGATAAACAATTACTCGAAGATGCCAAAATCCATGACGTCATGACGAGCCGATGCGGGAATTTCAGGGTGGCGTCACCACCAGTCTTCAGATATTTAGGTCTTTCGTGCCTTTAGAAGCTTCCTCTCGCGGTAAGTGGCTGTTTTGCTACCGTATGAGGATGAAGAGACATGGGAAAGGTGGGGAGGCCAACCAGATGCGCGTCCAGTTTGCTACCCTGACACAGGGAAAAGAGGGGTTAAAGGATGAAAATAAATTAGAGAGAGGGAAGCATTGGCAAAACGAACACATGGGGCTGCCCATCACGTGCACAATTGGTCACCAAGGTCAGTCGGTTTCATAAAGTGAGTTAAGCGGCTCGTGGGGTAATACTCTCTAAACGTATCCATTCCTCGCGCAGAGTATAAGCACATGAAGCAGGTAAACAGCAAAAAAAAAAAAAAAGAAGAAAGACAAGCGCCAGAGATCGCGCTTCTCTTGTCTGCATCCTTGTTCCTGTTCTCCTGTTTCGCGTTCTTCTGCTTTGCGTCAGGAACCGATACGTTTAGTGAGCCCAAGCACCAACTTCCCCATGAGCAAGTTCTTTTGGAGTATCATGGGGTCATAGTCTAAGAATTTTGTCTAGGAAAATGGTATACGATCTAGCCCGTTGGCGCATGCAGTCCTGAGGATGTCGCGTTCGGCAGAAACGCACTTTACTAACGCAGCTTACTTTAATATTCTTCGTTTACCCGCCGCGGTGACTTAGCGGCTATGGTGGTGCTGCGGGTTCGAATCGCGGCCGCGGCGGCCACATTTCGATGGGGGTGAAATGCAAGAACGTCCGTCTCCCGTGCATTTGGGGCACGTTAAAAATCTCCTGGTGGTCAAAATCAATCCGCAGGGCCCCACTACGGCGTTCCTCGTAATCAAATCGTGGTTCTGGCACGTAAAACCCTAGAATTCATTCATTCAACGTTATTCGTTTAGTGTCCCTTGAATGGAGTTGTTGGTTCGTTGTGTACTTAAAAACTTGCTTACTCTATATTGTCGATTAGGTCAGTTTTATACGCTTACGGCAAAACGAGGCATACGCAGAGGAAAAAGACAGAAGCGGACACGGTACGTGATAAGAGACGGAATTACTAACAATAACGACTGCGAAATCCGGCAGCGAGATGTGGTTGCGAAACGCTTCAAGCGGGCCTCGCAGAAGCTCACAAACCGTCTAAAACTTCGGTAGCAACAAAAACGACTTCGGTTAGGTTTTTGTTGTGTGGGATAGGGGGCTTTTATTGCTTTTCTTTTTGTCTGTGTCGATTGATTGTCGCCAGCCGTCAAAAATACTCTCAAAGCGTTGTCATATTGCAACGTTGCTTCCGCGCTAGCATTCTTTCTTTCTTTCAAGGAAGCGCTGTGAGTGTTTTGCTGATTTGCCACCGGTGGGCGCGTGCGGCGACGCTTCTATTACTCTCTTGATGCTAACGCAGGCTGCTCATGCGGGCATATATGCACACAGAACAGCTCTGCCGGCAAGTCGCACGTGCGAGCTTGCGCCGCCGGAAAGCGAAAACAAACCGAACAAAGAACAAAAGCATTTGTGGGTCACGGTTTCCTGCTCGTCAGCGAGACGAGGCTTGAGCGCACAGCACACACACGTTGCGCGACGTGCCTGCCGCACCTCGACGTCGCCGCAAACGCCGAACGCATGCGCGCAGCTGTTCGCGCCTCTTCGTTGAAAATGGCCGCGGACCAGGGCGTGTGTTCCGGCAGAGAAAAATTTCCGTCGTCGCTGACGTGCTTGTGAGAGAGGAACTGCGTCTTCCTCGGATTCAACCGCGATTCTCAGTGCCGGTAAGATATATATACGACCATCCTTCTGCGTGAATTCTCTCCCCCTTTATATCCTTAATCTCGTGTTGCATTATAAACCGAGGCATCAAGAGGGGTCAGATATTTGCACTGCCCACGGCTCGGCGCTTTGTCGGGAATTTCGCAATGACAAGAGAGAAAAGATTAGAGGATCGCCCAAAACAGTGAAAGCAGGCACAACTTCGAGCTCGAGACTTCGGCCCCGAGCTCGAGCTCGGAGCCGAATGATTGGACGAGAGTGAACAGAGCTTTTACTTTTCTTTTCCTTCTTTCTCTCTTTTCTTTACAGCGAAGCTGTTTATGGCTAGGATTCCATGCATTTTCTTTCTCTGTCAACAAAAATTATCATCAATGCCTCATGCCACCGTAAGCACTCATACCCCCGAAAGCAAGAAAAAATGCAATGACTCATAGCAGCGTAAAGCAGAGGCTGCAAACCCTCAGTCACGTGAAGTGAACAATGGTGCACATTCTTTCTAATCACGCATACAATATACAGAGCAGCAGGTCGAAAAGTGACATCATCAATGGCTCATACCCCCATAAGCAATGGCTCGTACCCCCATAAGGTTAATGGCTACTCGCATTGCGTGGGTTAGTTGCGGTAATTTCAACCACAACGACGCGTGTGGCCGTTGTCGGTGATTTCAATGTGGATGTGTCGGGACCGAAAGGGAGTGGTTTACGCGTTTCGTGTGTTGCAGACATATCGCTTGCGATGCCACACCGATCCGGCCCAACGGACCATCCAGCGGCGTTTGTGCATCGATTTGACATTATCAAAGAATGTGTTGGTTGGCGAGTATGCCGACCAGTGTATATCATAGCGACCACAAAGCCATTCTGACCGTCGATACTAAGTGACACTGATTGATTCAATAAAGTCTTTACTACAAGTTTTCTTACAGAATCTCTCTCTCTCTCTCTCTCTCTCTCTATATATATATATATATATATATATATATATATATATATATATATATATATATATATATATATATATAGTATGTATGTATGTATGTATGTATGTATGTATGTAAGGGTAGCTCAAACAGTTGAAAAGCTCAGCCTTGGACAAGACCAGGACCACCCCCGTTTACCACCCTTCCCCTTGAATATATATATATATATATATATATATATATATATATATATATATATATATATATATATATATATATATATATATATATATATATATAATATGTAATGTATATAAATATATAAATATCACTGTAAATGAGTTAGTACCTTTCTTCGTAATTCTGTGTCACGTCTGTGTCGTGTGCTAAACAGCTTCACTGGTCATTCACCGTCACAGAGTGGAATGGCTGGGGATATTTTTTTTTTCTTCTCTCACTGTAGTAGCGCCCTTATTGCTATCGCATAAATGTACTTTTCTGATATAGTGCAACTTAATATTCATCTTTAGTGTGTCTTTTAAACAGTGTTACCCGCCGTGGTGGCTTAGTGGCTACGGCATTGCGCTGCTAAGCACGAGGTCACGGGTCCGCTTCCCAACCGCGGCGGCTGCATTTCGTTGATGGCAAAATGCAAAAAAAAAAAAAAAAAAAAAAAAAGACGCCGGTGTGTCGCGCATTGGGTGTACGTATACAGAACCCCAGATGGTCAACAATTAACCCCTTCTCTGCCGATGACGCTCGTCATGACAACGAGCGTTTTCTGGTGTCGATGAGGAATTAACTCGTCGTGAATTTTTTGGTAGTTTTTGCACATGTGCAAGTGTTCAGTTTCTTGTAATTTTGACAAGAAAATAACAAGCAATGACTTCCGCCAATTTTTATGCACTTCTTATAGTTTCTTTTTTTTTTTCGGAACCTGTCACGGCAGTCAAGGGGTTAATCCGAAGTATCCCAGTACGGCGTGCGTCACTCATATTCAGATTGGGGCTTTGGCACGTGAAACACAAGAATTAAATTGAAGTTTCAACAGCGTGAAGAACGACTTTCGAGTTGCTAAATCGATAGCCCTTCGCCGCAGGTTCTTGGCTGTTTGGCCGCTATAGTTCGCTCCAGTTGCGTCCGCCCTTGAACTCACCGGCCTGGCACGAGCTCAACTCTAACGCCCGTCCTCTGGCTCCCGCTGTATCCCGGGCGGGCTTCGCTTTCGCCGCTCGCTCGCCCTACTGCATGGCGCGGCACGAGCTCACGCGCCCCGCGCAACGTGGTCGAAGCTCGGCATGCGAACGTAACAGTCGCACGACTTTCTGCGCGCGCAGATGGTCGCGGATAACTTGCATTTGCCTTGTTGACGTGAATTCGAAAGCGACGCCGGCACACTGAAGCGAAGCCGGTTACATTCCTTCTCGGCAGGAACATAAGGCAAACGTTACTATTATAACTACTGCTGACTAAAGATGCTTGCAACAACATTCGCATTTGTGTGCGCTTGTGTTTGTGTGTGTGTGTGTGTGTGTGTGTGTGTGTGTGTGTGTGTGTGTGTGTGTGTGTGTGGTGTGTGTGTGTGGTGTGTGTGTGTGTGTGTGTGTGTGTGTGTATGTGTGTGTGTGTGTGTGTGTGTGTGTGTGTGTGTGTGTGTGTGTGTGTTTTAAGACGTGCACAGTTCCAGTTCCACAGGCATGTGCATGTGGCTTGTCCTGCAGTAACGTAGCAGCAACATAGCGGGAACATGGTCCTGGAGATAGAGATGCACACAGAAGGTTGTGCGGTCTCACAACCTTCGGTGAGGTTTACATGAGCCAACAACTTCACAGTGTGCGCACTTTTCTAAGCCGCCGCCCTGTGCTATACCGTCACGTGTTCAACGCACTTTGGAAATTGCGCACATTTTTTAGTTTGTTTCTCCTTTCTTATTTTCGCTGATGCGCCTGCTTTGCCGTAGGCGCGATGTCGTGAGCTTCGCCAAGCATTCTGGAGCTGTTGGGCCAGACCCGCGAAAACCTGCGGCACAAACACCGATGCTGTATTTAGATCTTCTCTCCCTTCACTTTCTAACTTTACTTTTGTCACTTCATCTTTCTTACCTCGAACTTTTTTTCTTTCACGTCTTACTGTTTTCACTGCTTGTCGCCTTGAGTATACTTGTTTATTTCATAGTGCTGGAGTGCATGGTTTGGACTAAACATGTTTACTGTATAAAGCCGGTATGCAGTTTCTTACTATACTCAGTGGTCGTCGGACTTGGCTTGGTCATTTCATGATGAAGTCATGGTTATTTCAGTCATGCTTGAGCACTTTGTAACAGCTGCGGTTTAGAACACCTGACGAGTCAGCTGGTCATTCCTGAATGTACTGCTCATTTGTGCTGAAAAAAAAAAAAGACCTTAAGTGTTTGCTAAGGCAGCGGCTGTGTCCCCGTTCAAATGCCATTAGTGTGCCTTGGTAGAGTGTCGTGCTTCTTGTTAAGTTATTGAAGTGAAGTACGTTCTGCAAGGTCTTTGTCACAGTAGTGGCGCGGTTTCCTGTTTCTCACGCTCACTAATAAATAATAATAAGAAATTAATTGCAACACGTCTACTAACAAAATCTAAAAAAATAAGAGAGAGAGAGAGAGAGAGAGAGAGAGAGATGCGACATACTGAGCATCAATTTTGACAACCTAGTGGTTTTCTTCTGTTCGCTGTTGTATGCCGGGGTTCCGTGACAACCGGGAACCACGTGCACGATATATATGATGTCGATCCCTCCGGCTTTACAGTATGGTAGGAAGACTGGTTTATCAATATTTAACGAAAAGGTATTAACGCGCGGCGCCTACTCCGTCCCATTCCGTCGGGGAATTAGTAAGAGAAAGCAGCCGAAGTGTTCAAGTGTCTCCCTCTCGAGACTGACTCAGTAGAAGCTCCGGCCCCTTTCCCGGCTGCTTTTGGCCCACACTGGATTCGCTATACAGGGGGTGCATGCAGCGGTACGTAGTACGTTCTTCAACGCGCGGTGCTTGGCTCGGCGGTAAGCAAGCGGCCGGTCGCCGGCATCTGGCAGACAGTCCTCTCGGTTGCTTCATATATATAGCGCTCGGCACCCGATCCTCCGGGCCTGATGGAAGTCCACACGCTGCGTATTCTCTCTTTGCGGTGGCGGGTCGGTGCTGTCTTGTTCATTGACCCGTACGTGTAGAACTCCACGGATCGCCTCGTCTGGTGCTTGCGTAAGCTGAACACTCGCGTAGCTTTCCTGTGGGAGCAATGGGAGGGTAACTTGCTCATAGCGTTGGCATTCGCCCTCAGCGTCGCGCGAACGTAGAGCCGATGCTCTCACGGGGTTGGTCTCCGGACCTTGATGATAATGGCTCCTATATCTACAAAACGCCGCAGCCACCGAGATGCAGTGTAAAGAAAAATAAGCGTTTAATGCCCCGGAACGCTCGTTTAAGTAATTTTCTGCAATAGCTTTAATTATACACTGCACAGTTAAAATGTTTTTTTCTCTCGTACATCACCCACACCGTGCTTCCTATTTCAACGAAATGTAAGCAACATATGCTTAATTTAGTTCACCGAGAATACCGGAAAAGAGCAACTACGTGCCTTGCATAACGCATGAAGATATGGAGAAAACTAGTATTCAGTAATAATTCTCAAAGCACATAATCACTCCAGACACCTTGAAATTTCGGTACGTCTCACCCCATTCTCTCTAAATATCAAATTTCTGCTCCTTTCGATTCTCCCAGCGTTTTATTTTTTGTAGCCGTTATATAATATAAACGCCTCTAAACAGGTAGAAAGCGACAAATAATTAATTTTCATTTAGCCTCTAATTAACCTACACACTCCGAAATTTTGCCTCCACATCGTACCTATAACACGCCACTTATTTCTTCTATAATGAATATAAACCCAATGAATAATCTAGTCATTTCGGGTCACCGCGAGAACACGCACATAGCGTTTTTGAGCGCTTACATTGTCGCACCAACAGCTTTGCTGTAATAGAATGAATTTGGTGTAGGTCTTACACGGGACAACAAAAATCGACTCTCGCGTTATTCTGAAGAGAGGCTGTCCCGGACATGGCGGTTTTGCACTGTCGCACCTGAAAAGGCATTTTAAGCGCGTGTGGCCCCACTGCGCGAGACTAGACGACTGGTACAATGACGTATGAAGATAAATATACTAACAATCAATCGTCCTCACGGCCGCCCTGCCTGAAGGACCACAATGGCGTTATGTTCCTTGCACCTCGTCTTAACGGGAGCGCAGTATATGTAGCTACATCAACCGTCGCCGCAGTAAAAGCCGTCTGCCTGTTTTCTTTTCGTTTGACTTTATGTCTTTCTTTCTTTCTGTCTCTGCGTGTGGTTTACAGCCAGTTCTCGCAGAGGTTTTCTTACACGCGGGGCTGCTTCGAAGTCAGAAGGCGCATTCTTGCTCCATCACTCTGGGGGATATCAGTTGCAACACGCATTATTGCATAAGCGATAAGCCAGCGGGCAGTGTTTTTTGTCGTTCTGTAGTGGGGCGTCGCATTCGACATTGCATCACGCTGAATGCCGAAAATGATCGGGCCGATAACACTGCGCCGGATAGCTGTCTGGATGCACGAAAGCTTTGAATCCAGGCCCTGCTCGGTGAAGCGCGATTCTATTCGAGAGACGGGGCATTCAACGGAAAGGCGAAGGAACGCGCAAACCTGACACTTGCGATGTACCCTTTCTGTCTCTCTCTCTCGCATCCGATCCGCAAAGTCATCTATCGTATGTCTTTCGCAACGTAGTAACTATAGTCCGCACGCTGCGTCTGTGACTCCTGGCTGACAGACCGGAGGCGTTGTGGCAGATACAAGGTCGCGATAAGTGGTCATCGTATCTTGGAGGGTGATAACCATTTTTCGAGGGGTCACCTTGCAGCCTAAGGAGCGCGGAGAAGCTGAGAAGGCACGATGGACTCGCCTCGGAGTTGGGCGGTCGCCGCGGCGTGCTGCTGGATAAACGTGTTCACTTTCGCCCTGGTCCGCTCGGCTGCCGTGGTGTACGTGGCGCTGCTGCAGGCTTTTCCGGTGACCAGAGAGCAGGCGTCCTGGCCCGTCAACCTGTCCGTCGTCTGTTACTTCCTTACAGGTGCGCATCCACTGTGACTGTCGTTGTTCTTTATCGTTAGAGCTGCGAAACTAACCGTAGAAATAAATAAAGCAAGAAAGTGCTCTCAGTTCGAGATTGACACATCCAGACACCACCTTGTGTCACGGGGCATCAATACATTGCGGCGCATTGTTCTGGCAAACGTGGCCCAGACTCGGGCAACGGACCTCGTATGATACGCCCAATTCTCCAAAGCGACGGAGGGAGAACAGTGCGTTTGTATTGACCCTCATAAGGTTTACAGTGCTATATCCTCAAGGGGGCTATTTCACGGCTCGAAGTCAGCTGTGCGGTCACGAGCGAAGAGTGTGGTCTCGAGTGTGTTTAGATGGGCCATAGATGTGCGGTTGTTCTTCAGGACGAACCATGTGTACTGGGCTCTAACTTTCTAAAATGGCACGAAGGCATGACTGCTGAGTAACTCAACAAGTATATTGACAATAATAATGCTAGTGATACACATCGCCTTATATTAAGCTGCTCGTGTCAGTGCGCGCAACACAAACTGTAGCAACATATATAGGAGTACAGACTTTTGAGCTAGTGGATTTGATTAGTCACTGGGACCACAGCGTTCAGGTGGCGCGGACAAGGAAGAAACGACAAGGACGGACGGGCGCCCGCTCTTGTTGTTCGTCATTGTCCGCATAAGCGCTGTGGTCCCAACAACTGTAGCAACATACGGGCCGGTTAAAATACCGATACCCACTAGACACATGTGCATCGAAACCATATTTTTATTCAACGTGCAGCGCCTGCTAGGAGTGAGAGAGAGAAAAGTGCTGGTCCTTAACTGGTGGCTAAAAATATAGAGAGGCAGTTCTCGATTTCTGTAGCCGGTGCATTGTGCCACCAGTACATTCTTTTGAAATATAACGGCTCACCGCCGACACCCACGAGCGTTGTGTTATCACGATATTTACGGCACTCATATAGCCGCAGCGTCTGGTGCAACGTTGTTATCGTATTATCGTATGTTATCCGAGATTGTCCTGCGTTGCAGGGTTGCGCGTTCAGCGACAGCCGCGAGCCCAGTAGTCCATTTCATTGCATTTCTAGCGTTTTGAGTTCAGATAAGCAAGGATGATGCGCTAGGAAGATGCATTGCACGACTGTATCAAATGGGGCCCCTCCTCCACTCGCTAAAGACGCGCACCTTCTATATATTGTCACGTGGTAGCGACGGTCAAGAACGCAGTAGCAAAATTGCGAATGGCGAGCTAGCGTTTTATCTCGCGAACCTGTGCCCTCAAAAACCTGCTGCACTCAAAGAACAACGAGAGCGGCGAACACAGCCGGCGATCGGCCAAAATCTAATCCGCCGTCTAGCGCGTCTGCTTTTATACATGAGGCATCGATGTTTGCAGAGCAATAGCTGGTGTCCGCGTGTCTTCCAGAAAGTTCTACATAATTCGCGTCGCACATGCAATCAGATTACGCCAGCTTCGGTGAAAACAGACGGCAGATAGAACCACCGATAAGATTCGAGAAACTTCCGATATATACGGGCGCGTCTACGCTGAACGATAAACGATAACATTTGTGAGACGGTGAAGAGCGGTCACCCGGGAAAGATAAACAAATACACGTGTCAATATAGACGTTGCACGAGCAAACAGGTAATTCGAGAGGTACTTATGTTTCAAACATGCTACATGAGCCGTCGTCATCGTCACGCGAAAGTCGATGAGCATAGTGCTAGCGGTACTGTGTCGCTGGACAATGGGCCACTGTCGTTTCTATGGAAACATCTGGCGACGTCATGTTTCGGGGGAGTCGCGTCGGCTGTAGCCATATTTCGACTCTTGTCTCGAGTACGTTTAACGGGCATTTGTAGACCGCAGGAATGCGGCGTAGCTTAAAAAATGATGACAGCCAGGCATACCACACTGGCCACGGCCGTGTTGACCATAGTTCGTACGTGTGGCAGTATCATAATTACGTATTCCGGCCTCGCCACTACTTTTTCTTGAAACCCCTGATTGAGTAGGCCTTGCAAGATAAGAACTTGATGATGGAAATTTGATTATTTACGAATGAATTCGTTGTCTCGTTAAGACTGCATCCTTTCCATTGGCTACCCTGTATAAGGGTCGTTAATGCGCCTTGTGTCGATCGTAACATAGTACGCCATTGCTACGACAGTCACTAGCTATGGCCCACTCAGCAACGTTGCCATTGCTGAGGGGCGCAATTGTCTTTTGAAAGTGCCTGTTACCACAGCTCCAGTGTGCTGTTCTGTTATTTGGTGGTCGCAGGTCCTATCGCTGGCGTGCTCGCGAGGTACATCCCCATTTGGAAGCTGACGGTAATAGGATGCCTCGGTGGTTCGCTGGCCGTGTGCGTTTGCGTCTTCGCACAGTCGATGATCTTCCTGGACATCTTCCTTGGCGTCACCCACGGTGAGCGCCTTTCTTTTATTTCTCGGCCGTCGAGTCTGCGGTCCCCAAATGCAAGAACGAAATTGAATGGCAATATAAGATCGATGCAGAAACATTGAATGCTTAGCTACAACGTCTGCATAAAAGGAAATGAACCGAAGGAGTCTGTGACGTCAACTTGCTGATTCGTTCGTCTCATTGATTCAAATGCAGGGACGTGCATCGGCCTGCTGGCTCTCTTCAGCGTCGTGATCAACCAGCACTTCTACAAGTACCGCGCCATGGCGTCCGGAATCAGCAACGCGGGCTTCACAATCGGAGGTCTCATCTTTCCTCCCGTCATACAGTCGCTCGCAGACTACTACGGCATTCGCGGTGCTCTTCTACTCGTCGGCGCCCTCATGCTGAACTCGGTGGCAGGAGCTTTTCTGCAGCGCACTACGCCGAAAGAGCAACCGGAACCTCCACTCAGGGGCGATGACGCGCCCAGCACCGGCGATACGCTGCAATGTCCAGAGGAAGAAGACGCCATGATAAAAAGGCGCGAGGAATTCGAGGATAATAGCCTCCGCGGGAACGTTGCAGCGGTCACCGAAACTGAGTTTTCTGATGCAATGGATGAGCCTGGGACAGACGGAGCTGGCGAAGCCAACGGAGTTCATTTCCAAATCAAGAGTTCAGGGACGAAAGGACACGAAGTGGACAGTGATGAGGAAGATGACAGCGCGAAATTACGAGTGCTGGTTGCCCAAGGTTCCAGCCAGCCAAAAGCTGTTAAGAATCTTACGCCGGGCATCGCAATAAAGAAGGGCGCACCAAGTCGCAAGAGAAGTCCGCTGCTATCGTTCTTACTGTTTCCAGCGTTCTATCTGATTTCATTTTCGTTGTCGATAATACTGTTCAATATGAGCACATACATGACCGTCATTGTTGACTTTGCTGTGGACCGTGGCGTTTCCAAGTGGAACGCCGTGTACCTGATATTTGCCTACGCCGTAGCTGATCTGCTGGCCAGACTTGGCTCCGGCTGGATTACGGACAGAAAGTACCTGCTCAAGAGCACCATGATGGGCTCGCACTTTGTGCTGTGGGGCGCCTCGCTCTACGTGATGCCGTTATGTAGCCAGTACTACTGTCACGTTGCCCTGTCCGTACTGTCCGGTTGGTGCAACGGCTCGACACTAATACTCATTGCGGTGTTCTTCATGGAATTAGTGGGCATCGACAAACTGGGCGTCTGCTTCGGCATCGCGACAACGTTCGCAGGGCTCCTGGGCCTCGCGAGACCATCGCTTATAGGTGAGCGAAATCAGTTTCTGCGCTTGCACTGCTTAGGGAGCTTGAACCATGCGCAGAGGACATACGCAGGGTGAAGGCATCAAGAGCGAGCGTGAGCCAACGGCCAACTTTGAGCCGTGGCGCCACGCTCGAAGCCAGAAATACCATTGAAAAATATATTTCGCTTAAGCGCGCCAAGCGTTGCTGAGCGTCCCTTAATGAAACGTATACTCGCCCATTCCGGCGTTGCGCCACGGCTCAAAGCGCCGAGTCATCTAGCCTAGTCTAGAAGATGTTGCGTGAGCAGAAGTCTGCCATTGTCATGACTGAGGGTCTAAGCGTTAGCTTCTCCTTAAGTTGACGTCGGGCGCCTGACTTTCGCTATGCCATCTTGAACGAGACAAAGGCCTGGTTCAGAGGAAAAACAAATGTATTCTTAAATGATAATCATTATTTCTTTATAAAATGATTTAAAATACGCATCTGAAGATTGTCAAGAACAGGTGGAACCGTGTAGGACAATTCACATATGCTATCGTAACGCCGATTAGGAGCGATAGGTCTTCGCAGAAGCTAAATTTTTAAACAGCAAAAAAGAAAAATGTTTAGACCAGGTAGTCTACTCAACCTAAAGCGAGTGACATACATAAACCGGGCGCTGCGACAGTCCGTCCACACTGACTACGGGTGTTCGGCATCGGGACATGATGTTGGCGGCGTTGTTTTCTCGTGAATTTGCCGGCTGGCGTTTATCCACCGTCCCCGGAGCAGAGTGCTGAAGTGTCGGATTGGCCCGGTTTTTTAAGCTCCTCAAGGTGCCGATATTCACCTCTAGCCGCGTTCAGCGCATACACGAAGCGTACACGTGCGCACTGGTTGCCACCGTAGTTCACACCCTACACTGGCGGTCGCCCACACTCGAGAACAATGCAAGCACACGCGAAACAACAGTCACGGGCGCACACAGTTCCGCGTATCGTTCGGATGGGTTGCTACTGTGGTTTAAGACTCTGCTGGCGGTCACCTTCACTGGCGAGCAGTTTAATGATGGACAAAGCAACTGCCACCGACGCACACAGTTCAGATCACCTTCGCTGCCGTTGGCTTGCGCTTGCACTCTTAGAGAAGGGAACACTTTAGTAGATTTGCGTACGCTTGTCGATAAAGAAAAAAAGAAGAGGAAAAAGAAGCTACTCTCCTGGGAAATGTTGGCATACCGCGACTTTTGCGCCAGCCATGATCATCTAACTAGTCGATTTATAGAGGACGCTCACCCAAGTTGAATTCTCGTTTTCAGCTCTCGTCGCAGAAGGATATAGGTGATGGCGTTACTGCATGCCGTATGCATGCGTAAATGTATGGAGTAATTTGCGCTACTGTAATCTAGCGCGCTTGATAGACGTCCCGGGAAACACTGGCAAAGCCATTGCAGGCTGCATATGGGTGACACTTTCTAGATTAAGGTAGGTAGACAGCAAGAATCTATTTCTTCGTTCATAATCACTCCTCGCGAAACACTACAGTGCCGTGACGAAAGTAGTCTTCCACGTCCCACACATCCTATCGGAATTCTTTTTGTTATCTATTCCTGTTGCTCGCCGTCATTGCATGGCTCGCACCGCATTGTTATCGTGACAAGATAGGATCGAAGAGAAAGAATCGTTACAAAAGGCCGTTCCATTTTCTTTTTGTCACTGCAATATGGCCCTAAAAAGCCCTAGTGGTTGAACGTTTGACGCTAAACCCATAAAGAACACTTTAGCGCATATCACTATAGGAGAGACAAGAATAGAAACAGGACAACACGGTACACCACTTCCCAATTGATTTGCAGCGTGAGAATACGATGCTCTTAAAAAGCGTTACCACACCCGCTTTCCTCTTACCATATTCATGTCATCCAACCTAGAATGCAATTTCTTCGGGAGACGCGTTACCGTTACCTACACGGGCATTCTTTTTGCGGTTATGATAAAATCCGCTGCGATTATTTCCCGCGTCTTTGTTGCGTGCAAATGTATGGGCGAAAAGGCTTGTTCTACGGCTCGGAATTAGTTGCAAGGATGATCGGCCCACGTATTTTGCCGGTGTGCCCTTGAAGATGGGTTTTCCTTGGCCTTCTCTTTCTCGACCTTAATCTTTTGTGATCTCAAGTACACGTGCGATTACATGTGCTGATCTTGTCCTCGCAGGTTTATACAGAGACGCCCACGGAGACTACGAGGGCCTTTTCGGTCTCATCGGCGGCGTGTCGTTGGGCATGTCCCTACTGTGGCTGTGCTATTACGTGCAAGAACGGTGCGCGTCACGTAGAAAGCGAGAACCTTCATCGTGGACTTGGCCAAAGCTGGCAGCGATCTTCACATCGGAGGAAAAGAGCTGGAGTTAGGGCGAATGTGGATTCGCCAGCCACCTTCATTTGTTCTCTCGCGTTTCACCGGTGAAAAAAGAGTGCATCATCGTAAATATCTTCGCGTCCGCCAGTTAATTGTCTTTGCGACGTTGCGCCCTAACGGCACATTCGAGTGGTCGTCTTAGACCGCGCTGGTAAACGCTACATAGGTCGTTCAAGGCAACAAATATGCGTTACTGCTACCATCAGGCAGAGAGAGAGGGAGAGATAATAATGAAGCCAAATTATTGCTATTAGTACTGCGATATGCTATCCTTCGCTCTAAGAAAAAATGTACACCCTCTCGGTCGTGCGTATGTAACCCTCAAACAACAATCGCCATCTGTCCTGCTTGCTTGCTTTTCCTTCCTTTAAAACTCTGCGCGCGCTGCTTTCCTGTCAAGAAGCCTGTGTCACGTAGACACGCGTATGTCGTTTGCAACCTGAAAGTACCGGGCACACAGCGTTAAAGAAAGGAAGCTTGGTACCCTGGATATATGACGGTTATTGTTCGGGAAAGAGATAAGGCCCAAAGACGTCGAAACTCTTATTACTGTGGGGACTGTCAGATTTCAGCATATCGTCAAAGTCGGGCACCATGTTTTCGTTTTGAGCCAATCATAGCTCACAAGATGGCGAATTTGACAGTGTATATATATGGCAGCTCCTGATGGTGTCATACATATCTGCCTATTCTCGCAATACATGCTTCAAAGCTCTCGTTCACATTTTTTGTGGTGTTGCCAGGACACTCCGAAACGACCAGCCAAATATGCCATCATACTACATTCTGAATCGGGGCCCGTATTCACAAAGCTTCTCTTACATGAGTGTGTTTCCTCATTGGCCGACCCTTGAGGCCTGCCAGTCTCGATATAGCGACTTATGTGATAACGAGACGACCATCTCAGCTATAGACGATGACGGATGGTGCTTGCGAAAGATTAGTTTTGTTGTGAATGCGATCCCCGATTGCGTTTCTGGGTAATTTCTTTTTTTATTGATGTGAAAAGGTGAAGTTGGCGCCAATATTGGCGCCGGCTGCACCTCTTCGCAGGGCAAGCAATACTTAAAGCACGAAAGCACAGAAGGCAGTAAAATATTCCAAACATTTTCAATGTTCTACACACGAGTGAACGAAATCACCTAATGGAACTATTTCTTAAAAAAAAATAACTTAAATTCTTCGGTTTTACGCGCCAGAACCGCGACATGATTACGAGGCACGCCAATTAATTTTAACCGTCTGGAGTTCTTATTCATTAAACTTCTTTCTGGGCGAGTTGGTGCATACTTGACATAAAAATTGTTACAGCGCAAACACATGCAACCGTGTGTCCCGTCCTTGATACTTTGTGGTTGCATGTGTTTGCGCTGTAACAATTTTTATGTCAAATGGAGTTCTTATTGACGTGCTCCTAAATCTACCTAGACGAGCGTTTTTGCATTTTGCCCCCATCAAAATGTGGCTGCCGTGGCCGGGCTTGAACCCCCGACCTCGAGCTAGGCAGCGCAACCCCATAGCCACTAAGCTACCGCGGCGGGTCGTAAAGGAACAAAAGGACACTCCGAGACACGTACAGTCCTCTGAAAAAGTGAGAGTACACAAAGGACTCTGAAAACACGCACATACCTCTCTCAAAAGAACTAGGCGTTTTGTCTACTGATGTCCGATCGTTTAGAAGAAATAAAAGAAGTGGATGTTTTGTTAGGTGCATGTAAACCCAGATAATTTTGTTACAAGGGAAAAAAATAAGTTTTGATGCCATGAAAGTTGCCTAAGACTTGAATGCTCATTTTTGCCCAAGGTTTAAGCATTAAGAGGTCCCGTTACGGTCGCTGACATCGGCACCTCCTCCTGTACATCAACAGATTGTAACATGAGGTCATTTTTAAAAAAATATGATATGAGGAGATGTTGGCGCACAATTTAAGGCACCGGCTACTCCTTATCTCTTGAATGGTTCTATCATACAACACACAGGGTTCAAGATTACATACCAAATAATCATTTCACCCAAGCACCAGGATTTGTCACGCAACGTTTTCACAGGAAGACTATGACGTCAGAAACACATGCTACATACAATAGACAAGTTAAATAACTCCACAGTTATGTAGATAAAAGCCTCAAAGATACAAACGATGCTTCCGCCTAATAACACAGTGTCTAGTCTGCGGGTGGTACATACATCGTGTGAATGCATTATCACATATAGTCACAACAGTACAGTCAACATAACATAATTCACGAACACTTGCATATATACAGCGGCATTGAAATGAAGGGAACAATAAAAGCGGTAATAACGTCCAACAATGTCGCTGTCTTCAAGAAAAGTCTTTAGTGCTTTTAAAGCGCTCTTCTGCAAGGACGTTGTTGGCCAAGTATCCAAAAGTTTTCTTAAACTGAAAGGCCTGCGGTCTAATTTAATTAGGGTTGATTTAAGTAGGCTTCTTGGTGTGTCGTGATGTGGGCAATCTAGAAGGAGGTGATATATATCTTCGTCTACAAATCCACAATCACATTCGGGGGTTTCCGCACGGCCAATTCTGTCTAAGAAATGCTTTGTGTAGGCAGTGCCTATCCTTAATCGATGAATAAGCGTTTCCATAGTTCTTTCTAATGACAATGACATCGTTCATGTGCGAAATACATCATACATGATGTCATGTTATTGTGACACTGAAGAACCAGACAGCGTTAATAAACTTAACTTGATTCTGAAGTCTTAACCAAACATCAAAAGTAGTATCGATCGTGGACTCCTTTCAAAAGTTATCCTCTGCAGTGTAGACAACGATTAATGAATAACTTATTAGTTATCACTTTATCTATTTATTTGATGAACAGTAAATGACTGTTATAATGCTGAAGACGAAAGGTTACGTCATTCGTCACATGCATGCCGTATAAATTATCAGAAATAATTGTGACATCAATTTGTGCGTTTGAAATGTAATAGCCCTAATACATATTTCATAATACCTTCTTTAGACTTCAACTTAAGGGCCATGCCAAAAATAAATGTTACAGTGAGACTCAAATGCTGCAGAGCAATGTATGTATACAACTTATCGCTATGCCGCAGCGAGCGAGTGAGCACTGAAGGACACGGGCAAACTAAAGCAGTTGTTCAAGAAATCCAGTTTTTCACTGACCAGTTTTCTGCGTATGTTTTATGTGTGCCTCCAACGAGTCTGGGCTGTACTGCTGCATTCTGAACGCACAAATAAGCGCTGCAGTAGAAAAATTCTCACGCCAGCACTACACTAGGAGGAGCGGCGCGAAGGTTTAAGAAACCGCCATTTGCATAGGCACGCTTTCTTCATTTAAAACACAGTCTGCGCACTTATCGCGTCCCTACAAGCAGGGAAACGCAGTGACATGTAGGGCTTTCAAGCGGTTCTATCCCAGGATAGTTTTCGTTTAGTAAAGTATTAGAAGACGTTAAGTGTTCTTTGTCAGTGCTCTCGAAGTCCGGTCTGTCACAGACGCGTCACACGCGCACTCCGTATGATCATGGAGTCATGTTGGAATTTGGCAATGCACGTTCGGGTTAAAAGCGGTACTGATTGGTTTGTTTATTGAAATGTTTTCTACTGGAATGTTTACACTCTGGCGTAGCGGGGCGTGATTATTTGCCTTTTTATTCATCATGACCATGCTACTCGACTCACTTTGAATGAGCAGTCAACCAATCAAGAATTCGTTTACCGTGCGCAGGAACAACCCTGAGATCTGAGTGCTGGCGCACGCTTATAATAATAATAATAATAATAATAATAATAATAATAATAATAATAATAATAATAATAATAATAATAATAATAATAATAATAAAACCTTAATTGCCACACTAAACATTACACAGCAAAAGGTTGCCAAGTTTAGGCAAAGGCTTGAGGTGCAGCGTTCGGCATTGAGGCCCACCGAACTAGAAACCGAGACACAAAAATAGGCACGCAATTTCTCACCGTAATTACAAATGCTGTGGGACAAAAATTCAGGTGCCCACCCGTACCACATTTTCTTTGTTCTACTTTTCTTGTTTACGCCTATTCATTGAAAACGGATCACGTAGCTGTGTGATCAATCAACACATAGCGAAACGCTAAAGGGTCTAAAACGTTCCGCATGTTGTGTAATCACCCAGACTAGTCAGGGGGACGCGGGCCACGGGTAAATATTGGACTACGGAGTTTTATTGTCCAGATGTCAATACAATGAAACAGTTTCTGCAAACAGCAAGTTTAGCATACGTAAATATGAAATACGTTTATATCATCATGGTAATTACATAGAAAACCGACTTTCTTATGATTGTTCAGGTACTGTCAACTCAATAACGCCACGCTCTTGGAGGAAATAAAAGTCACACAAGCTACGCCTTAAAGCAGTATAGCCTAATGAATTAAATATTTGTCTACGAACTTGTATAAGAGTTGAAGACTGAACAGAATACGACACTAAGGTGGGTGAGTACTCTACAACGTATTAATATCCAAGAAAAACCCAAGTATTTAACAGGACGAGTATATTGAGAACAAGAATAAGGGTAGATATTACAGATTGGTTAATTCAAATAAATATAAATGACCGGCGAAATTGGTTTGAGCAGATTATGGAAACAGTCTAGTCTTTTCGCTATGGAAGTTGATTAGATTGTTGTGAAATCAGGCCATTACACGCTGCTTAAGAGTGATTTACGGGCTTTGATATCAACAGTATGTCATGAGTAGAGTTGGGATGCCCAAGAAACCTCCCGGTTTCGAGAAGTGTCCTGATGTTAGGGTAAGTGTAGAGGACCGGATTCCGGCGCCGCCGCCATGAACGTCTGCGCAACGAGCAAGTGTTCATGTTTGCGGCGCCGGCCTCCTCGGCGTGAAAGGCACGTACAATAAAGGCTCAGTTTCACCGCCGCTCGGCTGCCTCGTCGGTTGCACGTAAAAGTTCGTTCTCTTCTCTCTGCACGCGTCTGTCTATAGCGGACTGATATACCGAACTACACGTGCATATACCGAACTGATTGCACCTGGCTTTCAGCAAATTTGTTCTGCCGGAATCTCCTGAGTTCACGTTGGATATCCCGGAAAATTACAGGTTGCCCGTGCTGCCCATGTTTTCTATAACGTTTCCAGTGATTTAATAGACTTGCTTGTACTTCGCCACTAACGTACTGATAATATTTTAGCCTTGGCAGGGAGCACTGGGGGTTTCCTCTGCCTGTGTCCACGGCGTCCGAATCACTTGTGCTGCAAACTGCCTTTCATTTTTTTTTTTCAGGATTGCAAGAATTGCGAAGGTACAGATATATTTAATGCGCATCATGTGTCATGCGGTGCCTGCCACAATGGTTCACGATCGAGCGTCCGATTTCAGACAGCCTCTAAACTGAAACGTTGACTTTATCGCGACTACGTAGTTCCATTTTCATCCGAGGCACTCACGTACGGAACACTGAGGTTTGCTGAAAATTCCACTTTAGCCGACTATTGCGCTTTAGCACGCAAAAGAAGTTCTGTGACGATACCTTGTGTCTTGTGTGTACACTATAGCGCATGCTGCACCACGTTCTACTATACGAGGACGTGAAGTCATTCAAGAGCCATCGATGAGGCCTGCTATCAAGTCCCGCAATCTTGCATACATAGTGTCCAGCTCAGTATGTAGAATGCGAATGCACATATAGAATATAGAATGCGAACAAAGGCAGCACCTGTTTGGGTTTCTTGCAAACTTCCTAGCTCCTTCCCTCGGAGCATGATATACGCTTGGCATGTGCGGCTTCGAGAACTATTGATAAGCGTCGATTTATAGCGAGATCAACTGCGAGGCTGGAAATAGCGGGGTTTAACGTAGAGCAGCAGCTTTAAATTTTAGACACCGTAGAAGACAAGTTGGACGGTCTTGCTAATAGAAAGCTTTTCAAGACGCTCGCGAGGAGACCTGACATTGAGTGGGTGCGTTTGCCAAGAGCAGCGAATTACGATTACGACTTCGACGTAAAACTAGTGCTCAATGTTTTTTCCTTTCGTCTTTGCTAGAAGCGAAGCTCTTGTTCTCCAGCCAAGTTTAAGAATATCTTGAAGGAGAAACGACACAGGTTGAGCGGGCAGCCACTTGAGGTGTTCTTCACAATTGGTTTCAATGGTAGAGAATCGGGCAGTGTTTGTTTTGGTGGCGAGAGCATGATAAACATTTTGATGCAAATAACAAAACAGACAACGTGTATTTCGATGCTTCACGCACTTTCCCGGAACGTGTCCTAATATCTAGGTGTTTAATGTTCAGATTTTGTATAAATTTTAGTAATGTTCCTGTTCCGGTTTTCTCAACTCTAGTCATAAGCACATTGATAAGTACGGTGTTGTACTATGTTGCTACTTAAATCAGTTACATAAATTGAGCCTCGCGAAACAGCGCCGCTCACTTTCAGTGGTGTGTTTGTGAAAGACCCGAGCGCTTCTGCTAGGGTGCGATCATGTAAATCAGTCACCAAGAATAGCAAAATAGCAAAAAACGGTCCTCTATACTGCCGACTGAATAAGTAACTTGTGCGATAACATTTCATTACAAATTTGTTGTTTGCTGACGAAAGCGTTACATCTACTTCTCCGACGTCATGTGCTTTCAAACTGACTGGAACAGTGTTCATGACCGGCAGCAGACTTTGGACTTAGAGTAAGGGGAGACACAAAAAGCTCTTTAAGGAAATCTGGATAATTCTGCCGGCGTGTATATATGTAGCCGCCTAGATGCTATTCTGCATAAAGAAAAGAATTGGAGGCAGAAATAGCCATACGGATGAGGAGGAGGGAGAGAAACGGTAATAAAGTACGCATATGTGATCACGGTGTATACAGGAGAGACAGAACTGATGGCGCTTATGTACATAGGCTAGGGCTTGTCTATTATGCCAGTGTCTTGAGTGAACGAGAGAGGAAAATTTTAAACTTAACGTTGATTTGAAGAAGAAGGCCCAGGACCTAGTGTTTGCTTCTTATAGCTCTAGCGGTTCTTGGGAAGCTGAGCCCGTTCAACCGAAATAACAAATACTTCCGTCTCTGTAAGCTGGATATTCGCACAAAACGCGTTCCGTTGTTTGCAATGCGCCACAGTTGTTAATATAAGAACTGATGTCAGATGGAACTTAATACTAGCAAATGTCGTAACCAACCGCCAGGTGGAAGGACTTCACTTTTCACACAGTTTGTCCCAACCTGTCTACTGAACGGTTTTTCGCTGCAATCTGTAATATCGTACTGATATCTTGTTATTCCTGTAACTAAAGAAATTTCTTGGATATAACTAACCGCAACCCAATGTATAGCTAACAACCACTTGCGTTCGTCCTCAGCTACAATCTGACTTACCGTGTGGGATCTACGCAAGGCCACCTTAACAGTCTCACTCAAACCAGTACAAAATCGTTCAGCCCGTTTCATATTGTCTAACTGCGACGGGGCCGATAGTGCAACACGAACGAAAAACGTATTCAGCATTCTATTGCTACCTGTGTGAAGCAACCACGCATTTGTCATCTTTCTTTTTTTCATATAACATACCTTCATACTACAGCTGTCTGCTATTTGTTCCATCACTGGTAATTCGTTTCCGCTCGTCATGATGTCACCCCAATAGGGTCAACGTACCCTTCTCTAATGTTGATCAACCTGAGTTGCCTGAAAGAAGGTATGTGTGTTACTTTTACGAACGCCTATTCATTCCTAATTGTAATGGCGAGCAATGTCAATGTTAGACGTGTGGCATAGAAAAAATGTTAAGGGACCTGTGGCACGAGTGCTTATCAAACATAAGAGGCTTTCCTTTCAGACAGCCTTAGGGGAATTAAGTCAAAGGATTTTTACAGTATGTATCAGCCTGGCACAGTGACCTTTTGCGTCTGCTGTAAACAAAGCCATGAACGCGCTGCTGCGTTTCTTGAAATCCAGCAGCCTACATGGCAGCCCTTGTGACGAACTGAGCGATGAACGATCGTACAGGTGGGTGCGTGCATGCGTACAGTGAATTTTTTTCATTTCTCCTTCTCCTCTTCCAGTTCCATTTACCCTTTCCCCATGCAGGATAGCCATCAGTTATAAACTTTGCTAACTTCCCTGCCTTTTCCGATCACTTCTCTCTTTTTGTTTCTCTGTCGTGCCCGCAGTCGCTTCTTCCCAGAGTTTCTAACGCATTCAATAATCTGACTCCATCATTAGTGAATATCGCTTCTACCATTCTGTTTAAAATTACGTTGGTTAACAGGACCTAGCAGCGTAGCTTGGCTTTCTTGTTCTGCTTTGTGTAAATGCTCTCTCTGTCCCCAGTACTATACGTCGAGCGTGAAGCTCTCCGGTCAGCATTGAACCAACTGGACTGTAGACCATTTTCGGAAGTGAAGATCCTTGGACCACGGCTGTACGCGTCGATGGCACAGAAAGCCACGAAAGCGCTGTTGAAATACCTCAAGTCGACAGGTCTTCGCAACCGTGTGTAAACTCGGTGCGAACCTTCAACTGTGCGCGAAACTGCTCTCTCTCTCTCTCGTGTAAATGCTCCATAAAACCAACATTTTTCGTGGCTCTAACATGCTGATGTTTTTATTGCATTATTATTTTAATCCTCACAGCCGCCTTCTTTCTTGTTGTAACTCTTTAATTCACTTCTGGTTTCAATGTTGTGTTCTCTATATTATTTGTATTTTAATCTTGTGTTCTTCGTGCCCCTCTTTTGTGTAATACATGCACCTGTACGGTATTAAGTAAGTAAATAAGTAAGTAAAGTAAGTAAGTAAGTAAAATAAGTGAGTAAGTGAGTGAGTGAGTGAGTGAGTGAGTGAGTGAGTGAGTGAGTGAGTGAGTGAGTGAGGGAATAAAAAAAAGCCTGCGGACCCCACGCCCTGTGGAAATCGATGTTTGCGAAGCAGTGCTTTGCAGGGAGCCTACTAAGTTAACGGAACAACCATGAGAGCACCATGTCATGACCGATTATTTATATTTGTCGTACACTTTTGTCATACCATGTCAATTTTGGTACCTACCGAGTTAAGAAAATGACCATGAGAGCACCAAGACGTAAGCGGCTAGATAGATACTGTCAAAGTGGCAAATGTTCGCCAAGAAATGCCTCGGATCTAATGAATGATTGAATGAAAATCTGCTTCGCTTTTGAGGTTACGATAGCGCACTGCATAAAGAAGTTGTGATATTTCGTCCTCGCAAACGACCTACGCAAATTCAACAGCTTCGAAGTTGAATGCTCACGGGGAGCGCACGTGTGACACGCATAATAAGCAGATGTGTCAATAACGTGTGAGCTTTGGTGCGCTGTCGGGGACATATGAATAGTGATGTGGTCCGTTCAAACAGGAACGCATGAAACGTAACCGTTTGCATGATGGGTCTCACCTGAGAGTGCATGCAAGTCGTTTTCTTCTGCAAAGAACAACGGTGTATCATCGTGTATCGAAATCTTGACCAAGCCAAGTTGTATGTTCTGGCTAAATTTGCTCAAGCACTACCTTTCGATTTTGTCGTTGTAAGCTGAACTTCCAATTTCACCGTTGTTTTCACTTGTCCAAGGCAGCATATGTTTACAAGCGAATTTCCATCTCTGGCAGCTTAGTGCTTTGTGGGAATGAACGAAAATAAGTTTCCTCATATATATATATATATATATATATATATATATATATATATATATATATATATATATATATATATATATATATTTGCGGCGTGTGTGTGCGTGTGTGTGTGTGTGGTGTGTGTGTGCGTGTGTGTCACTGTATTGAGCATATTTCTTCCGTCATGAATTTTCATTATTTGCTACTGGAAATTACGTGATCCTTAAAGGATGAAACAATATCTATTCATTGAGTGCATTGTTGCCCAAGCGATGATGAAAAGCTGCGGAATAAAGGAATTCAAAGTACTTTGAGATGCGCAAATGATTTACTTGCACATTTTGTGCGCATCCTTGTGCTCTTCGTAATGCGAGTGCTTTATCGCATTGGCGCCATTTGACGCCATTAGCACTACAGTCTCCATGCTCACATAAACATTATAGTCCCGGCCCGCAGGTTGGTTGGTTGGTGTGTTGGTTGGTTGGTATTACTCGTGGATATAGCGCAAACCACGATGATGATAATGATCCTCAGTTCTGTCAGGTAATCGCAAAGAGAGTTTGTTTGTTTGTTTGTTTGTTTGTTTGTTTGTTTGTTTGTTTGTTTGTTTGTTTGTTTGTTTGCTTGTTTGTTTGTTTGTTTGTTCGTTTGTGAAGAAAGGGCCCAAGCCACTTTGGAGGATCCGTCATGAATCAGGCCGTGCAAGGGCTTTAAAGAAGGAATAATTAATTTGAGGAAAAGAAAATGAAGCAAAGATAGTAACTTGGAATTGTAAAATGAAAGGCTAACTGTTATTGTTACGACGTCTATACAGTAACTAAACATTGCGTTAAATAGATATGTGAATGACAAATAAAAAAGGAATGTAAAATTTTAGCATTGAATTGTTTTCGACTTGCACAGAAAATCGCAGAGGGCATCACAAATGTTTCTGTAGACATAACCCAGTTTAATAGCACCAAAGGAACGGATCGCCGAAGGAGTCGAATTCAATCCAAGCTTTTGGAAAGGCTCTCCTAAAAAAGTATTTTCCTTTCAGTACTAAAATGGTAACACTCTAAAAAATGCTTTAGAGATTAAGGTTCATTGCAGAAATTATGCAAAGGACCTGCCGTGGTTGCTTAGTGACATGGTCTGCTAAGCACGAGGTCGCGGGATCAAATCCCGGCCACGGCGGCCGCATTTCGATGGGTGCGAAACGCGAAATACCCGTGTACTTAGAATTAGGTGCACGTTAAAGAACTCCAGGTGCTCCAAATTATTCCGGAGTCGTCCACTACTACAGCGTGTCTCATAATCAGAGCGTGGTTTTGGCATGTAAAACCCCGTAATTTAATCGTCACTTCAGTGAACAATTCTTCGAGGTCCCACGAAGTTTCTTCAAGTGCGAGAAATATATATATATATATATATATATATATATATATATATATGCGCGAAGGTTAAATGGCCAGCCCAGACATGTGCAGGTAAATGTTCAGTGGGGGGACTCGGAAAAGTGTATAGTATCGTAAGCAATAGTTCAGACTTTGTAGTTGAACACCATCTATGCTTTAAAGGCGGAAGTTCAGACGGACAATGAATATTTGTGAAAGTTATTTGCAGTTGAAATATTTTTGAACACGCTGCTGTGGTGAACGCAGACATTGGTAAAATAGGCATTTCTGGACCATCATAGGATACTACGGCGAGTTAATTAGCGGATTCATTTAGTGCTAGACCTTTGTGCCCTACACGTGGTGCCTTGGAGGCCATTTACTCTATGGGCTCACTCACGTTAAGTCTGTCGTTGTATATAGCTCCCAAATACTTATGTGATTCTACTTGTGGGATAAGCTCTCGTCGGTAGGGCATGATTTTAGGAAAAACTAGTATCGCGCTTTTGTTGACATTAAAAGACAGGTTAATTCCATCAAGTCACATTTTAAGGCTACTCGAATGGGACTGCAGGTTCTGGTACAGTCTACGTATTTCTGCTCATGCAGCAATAAATGCGATGTCATCAGCGTATACATGCACGTACACATTCTGTTGAAAAGGGACAGTACTTAGTAATACATTGAACAACAATGGCGACAGGACTGAGCCTTGAGGGTTTACACCTTAAGGAACACAAACCGCTTTTATGGCTGCACAATTCCACGCCGTTAAAAAAATTCTATATCAATACTGCAAAATAATTGGGTAGGCCTGTATTCTTAAGTGCGTCTACTAGGTTGGCATGTTCTACATTATTGGTTAACATTAGGGAGACGGGAAGACACGTAAATCACATAGATATTCAAAGGAGCGAAAAGGAATATGCAAAATAAAGAGGCACAATTTTTTGTTTAGCAAACGAGACAGGATAATTGCACCGGACAATTGCATAATTGTATAGTAAGACTAGATGAAACAAAATTTGGAGTATTGGGGTATTCGGGAACGAAACATGAAAAATTGCGTTAGTCAAGAATTAGGATAAGCGCTCGCCTTCAGTGAAATGATCAGTGAATGTTGAAGAGAATAGAAAAAAGAAAGCTGGCAGATCCCATGCCCTGTAGAAAACAGTGTGCGGGGAGCCTACCAAGTTAACTAAATGACCCTTAGAGGCCCAAGACGTAGGTGGCTGTTTCATGACCAAGATGGTACGCATGTCATGACCTATCATTTATGTTCGGCATACACTCTTGTCATACTATGCCAATTCTGGTACATACCAAGTTAACGAAACGACCATGACAGCACCAAGTCGCAGGCGCTTGTTTCATGACCTAAATGACACACATATCATGACATTCGTGTCATGATCGATCACTTATGTTCGTCATGCACTCTTGTCATACTATGCCAATTTTGTTACATGCCAAGTTAACGAAGTGACCATGAGAGCGCCAAGACGGAGCCGGCTAGATAGATACTGTCATAGGCGCCGACTACGGGGGGCTCCGCAGCCTGAGCCCCCTCCGGAGTTTCCGGGGGTGGCTCGCCCCCCCCCCCCCCCCCCCCACACACAGCGATGCCGAAGCCTAGCCCTCCCCCCCCCACTTAACGTGTCATTGCCAGAGTTCTGTCACACTCATCACTTGAGATTTCTTTTGACTTGCCTGCACCTTCTCAATTAAAATTTTATTGTGGCTAATCACTTACTGCATCATTGTTGGAGCGGACGTGCGCGGATTTTAATTCATAGTTTTATTTTTCCATATCCTGACAATAGGAGAACAAGCGCACTAGAAGCACCAGTGGCGGCTTCCTTATCTGTATTTTCTCGCTTCAACATTGTTTTAAATTTCCACTGTTAGCACCATGCACATACAAAATATTTTTAAATATATGCACTGGACAAAGTTTATTATATTTTTGAAAGAAGGAGTTAGCCAATTAACAGTTATTTCTAAAGGTATAGATAGCTTATGTCTAGAGAATGAATATGTTGCTGTGTGTTCACCTCGCTTCAAAATGCTTTGCGTGGTTTCTGACCCTGAAAAAAAAAAACACCTGTAGACCTTACTTACCTCTTCGGCAGAGTATTTTATCAACGACGTGTAAACTGCAAGTGAATGATATAGGTGCCTGAGTATCGCTTCTCTTTCCAGTAAGCGAAGCTAACGATTCATTAAAAAAACATTTCTATTAATTTACAACATTTATTAGGGATAGAAACATATCCGCACTTGCATGCAGAGGTCACATGTACACACACACACACACACACACACACACACACACACACACACACACACACACACACACACGCACACGCACACGCACACACACACACACACACACACACACACACACACACACACACACACACATATATATACAGGGTGCCCCAATTAACTGTCACGCACCAAGATAAAGAAAAGCAATGCGTTCCTCGAATAAAATCTAGTGCATATTGTTTCCAGCACAGAGGAGTAGCTGCCTGTAACTTTTTCGTTACTGAGATTCAATTAGGTTATTTATCTAACTCGAGACGTATTATCGTAATTATCAAAGTGCCAATGAGGAATTTGTAGGCACCGCCAAGGTACACCTAACTGCGGTATTTTCAACGACGTACTAATTGCGTACTAATTTTTTCCGACTGACAAATAAACTCTGCGAAATATGGCGAATACCATGTGACTGCGCTCCCACCCACATCATAAAGCACCAGCCTCGAACAGGCTCCTTCTGAGTTAGCCAGAACGAAATGAAGGAAATGAAGAAAAAAAATCACCGCCCAAGTACTCCGCACAGTTGGTTAACCAGTGAAGCTCAAACGTGCGTCCACGGTGTTTATCACTGAGCCAATCCCGGCGGTTCATTAAACGAAGGCTTGGTAGGCAGCCGGATCCTCGGTACACAGTTTCTGCTTGCGCTCGGCAGCACGAGCCTGTTCTTGTGCCCGTGCTGCAGCATCGGCGCGGCGTAGACGAGCTCGTTCCCGGTTATGCTCGCGGCGTTGCTTGTTGAAAGCTGCCTGCTCCTCAGGAGTACGTATGACGCGTGGCCTACCCATTTCGGAGCCTGAGAGAAACTGCTGTGCGCCCACTAGTCTGCGACGGAGAGAAGCGACGTCGCTACTGGCGCAGCCAATCGTCTCTCTCTCTCTCTCTCTCTCTCTCTATCTATCTATCTATCTATCTATCTATCTATCTATCTATCTATCTATCTATCTATCTATCTATCTATCTATCTATCTCTCTCTCTCTCTCTTTCTTTCTCTCTCTCTCTCTCTCTCTTGTTTTTTTTTTTTTCGAGCATTCGCATGTGGGTGCACCGGATGAGTTTATAGGCGACGGACGGACGGACAGGTGGACGGAGGAATCGGCTAGCCATATACAGCTTCGCTGTAAAGCATCGTGATCGAGCTAGTGCTTTATCTGCCGCGCCCCGGCCGAAGTAACACGTCCCGTTTGGCGTTAGTTGAAAACAAGCTGTGATAGTGTTGTCTTAGCGTATATAAAGTGCACGGATGGTTCTTATTTTGCCAGAGAACCTGTAACAACAAAAGCGAATTGACAACGTCAGTGCATGATGTTTAAAGGTTCGTTTTGTTTCGTCCCAGTCGCCATGTCTTTCTCTAATAAACAGAATGTAAAAATGATCCTTGACGTGGGAGCTGCAAATGACAAGAGCAAGGCCGCAAATATATATATATATATATATATATATATATATATATATATATATATATATATATATATATATATATATATATATATATATATATATATATATATATCAGTCATGGAAGTGGGCGGTAGAACAAACGCGTCGACTATCATCAGAAATGATGAAAACCTGAGACAAAGAGGCCGCTTCAAGAAACAGCAGCGTAGGACTCCATCTTTGAGTCCTAGCCTACGCATGGATGTTCCAGCATTTACGGACTCATACCCTCATGCAAGCGTGCGGGACGTGGCCGCCCAGATATCAATTTCGAAGTCATCAGTTTGGACGGTTCTAAACGACGGCCTTTCACCCGTACCACCTTAACCAGCACCAATGCTTGGAAGATAGGGACCTAGGGGAAGATAGTACCAGTGGTCGTTCAATGTGGGGTGCGGAATTAGCGCCGGTGCTATTATCAGTCCCATCTTCGATCACACACTGACTCGACAGCGTTACGTGGACGAAATCCTTAAAGGAGTGGTGGATGAGCTTCTCAGCGAAGTCCCGCTGTAATGTCTTCCAATAAAGTTGACACTCACTCACTCACTCTTCCATTTCAGTGGTATCAACAAGATGGAGCACCAGCACACAGCTGTAGCCGAGGACGAAATTGGCTGGATGCGACTTTTCATGCGCAATAGATTTGAAGGCACCGACCTGTAAATTGGCCACCCGCCGTGGTTGCTCACCTGCTATGGCGTTAGGCTGCTTAGCACGAGGTCGCGGGATCGAATCCCGGCCACGGCGGTCGCATCTCGATGGGGGCGAAATGCGAAAACACCCGTGTACTTAGATTAAGGTGCACGTTAAAGAACCCCAGGTGGTCCAAATTTCCGGAGTCCTCCACTACGGCGTGTCTCATAATCAGAAAGTGGTTTTGGTACGTTTTCGCCGGAAAAACGAAGTAGTATTAGTGATAGCGAAGTACAAGACGATTACATGAACGAAAATTATGCCACTGAGAGACGCCAGAGTCTTGGCGGTGGGAGAGGACTCGGGATGTGAAATTGAACTGTCTCCTACTATGAGGTCTTGCAAATTCTCATATAAGGCCGTCACTTCAGTGAACAATTCTTCGAGGTCCCCGGAAGTTTTTTCAAGTGCGAGAAATATACACGTGCGTGCGTGCGTGCGTGCGTGCGTGTGTGTGTGTGTGTGTGTGTGTGTGTGTGTGTGTGTGTGTGTGTGTGTGTGTGTGTGTGTGTGTGTGTGTGTGTGTGTGTGTGTGTGTGTGTGTGTGTGTGTGTGTGTGTGTGTGTGTGTGTGTGTGTGTGTGTTCGGAAAGCTGTTCGGGTCCCAGGCAAGCCTCCTCCCCCCCTTCCCCCGGAAATATGAGACTTTCCGCCTATGAAAGTGGCAAATGTTCGCCAAGAAATGCTTTGCACTTAAAAACTAAAGAATGCAGAAATGAACACGGTAATAGTTTTGTTTCGCCTAAATAGTCAAATTCTACTTGGTACATGACACGCCCCGGCGGGTCACAGGCTGGAACGTGCCTCCTAGTCCTCTGCACTACACTCTTAAACAAATGTAGACCCTTTGGGTCATATCTTTCCACACAACGATAATCGTCATCTGTCTTGCTTGTCTTTCCTTTCTTGAAAACGCTGCGCCCGCTACTTTCCCATCGAGAATGTTCTGTCGGGCTGATACCGTGCATATCGTTCGTGACTTGGAAGTACCGGGCTCGCAGCGTTAAAGAAAGAAAATGCGAGCAAGACAGATAACGTTTATCGTAGTGTGGCAAGATACGACCCAAAGGGTTAATTTTGTTTAAGGGTGTAGGGCATCAAAAGGCCACAGTTCCGGAAAGTTATACGACGAATATACGCTCTAAGAAAAGTTTACACCCTTTGAGTCGTATCTTGCCACACAACAATAATCGTCATCTGTGTTGTCCGCATTTCCTTCCTGCGAGCCCGGTACTTTCCAGTAACGAACGGCATGCGCGTTATCAGCATGACGTAGCATTCCCGACAGGAAAGTAGCGGTGCGGCGTTTTCAAGGAAGGAAACGCAAGCAAGGCAGATGACGATTATCGTTGTGTGGCAGATATACAGCCCAAAGGGAGTAAACTTTTTTTAGAGTGTAGCAAGTCAGACTGTGGAAATCCACAATGTCGATTAAGTTTTATGAAAGAGAAATACTATCATCCATGCAAGAGTACAGCAAGACGTTACAATTACTACCCACGCGGATTTCTCGAAAAGAGAGCTTTCCAATTAAAAAACAAAAACAAAAAAATCGCAGTTTCGCACGGGACGCGAAGCACTGATTGCGATAGCAAATTAGTAGATAGCTATACTTAGTAAGGATAGTAGCTTTATCGGCCCTATAAACTTGTAAAAGTTCGCTTACTAACTAAATTAACAGTGATGTAATGTGTAAGCGTGACTGAACGAGGATGTAGAAAGAAACAGACACACAGTGACATCGCTGTCTCTGTGTGTCTGCTTCTCCGTCCTCGTTCAGTCACGCTTACACATTCTATCAAGGATTCAAACAATTAGCCCGTCAACGTGTTTTAACTAACTTAACCAGCACGATGTCAGGACAAGAGGGTGTTATTAGAGAATCAAATTGGAAAAAGAATTATGGGGTTTTACGTGCCAAAACCACTTTCTGATTATGAGGCACGCCGTAGTGGAGGACTCCGGAAATTTCGACCACCTGGGGTTCTTTAACGTGCACCTAAATCTAAGTACACGGGTGTTTTCGCATGTCGCCCCCATCGAAATGCGGCCGCCGAGGCCAGGATTCAGTCCCGCGACCTCGTGCTCAGCAGCCTAACACCATAGCCACTGAGCAACCACGGCGGGTTCAAATTGGAAGCCGTGACTTGCTTTAAGCACAGGGGCAGTACAGTCCCGCGACATTCGCAGAGCTGAAAACGCAGCGACGTATACTGCAGGCGCATGTAGCGGTTCAACTAGAAAAAAGCAGGGTTGCTCTATACTCGTAGTCCTGTCTTGTGTAAGCGTTGTACTGTTAAGGAATAATTAACGCTGAATGACGAGGACCGAAATAGAACCAAGTAAACAGGAGAAAATCACTTGTCCCGTTTTCTTGTTCCTGCCTAGGTCAGCGTCTTCATTTCGGGCTCATTAATCTTTCTCAGCACAATATGAGCCAATATGAATATAACTAGCCCAGCAACTATTAATATTAAATGCCGTACAACACGCGCCGCAGTCGTATCATTGTGGCACTCTTTGGAGAGCATCAAAAATTACACATTCTTCGGTCTTTCTGCCCTTTGCTTTTCCCATGGCGTTGGCCTCTGCCTTAATATATGACTGTGGTTCAATGAACTGCTTCGACAAATCCAATTGTTTTCTACCCTGGGCGAGCACCTCCTGTCAGTTTTTTTTTTTTTGTCAGATATTTTTTCATCAATTAACTTCAAGCCAGTATTAAATAGAATTGCCGCATGAACAGGCTCTTCCCCTCACTTTTTTACTTGTAATTTCTTTTTGTTTACCGGAGAGGTACAATAAAAATATCTTACGTTGTTTTTTACGGCATGCCATGAGAATCCTACTGCGTTGATCGTGTCTATACGGGCTTCTTTAACCTGGCTGTCGAGTGAAATCAGGAGCTAAGTGAGGGGCTCACGATAAGCCTTCTCTCGTATCTTGCCGCTTGGCAGACCATTTCATGCGCGCTGCGTATGTCTTGCAGTCCCATGGCATACACGTTGCGGCGTATAAGCATGGATTCGCCTCGCAGTTGGGTGGTCGCAGCGGCTTGCTGCTGGATAAATGTTTTCACTTTCTCCCTGATCCGCTCGGCCGCCGTGACGTACGTGGCGCTGCTGCATGCCTTCCCGGTGACCAGGGAACGGGCGTCGTGGCCCGTCAACATTACTGTCGTCTGCTACTTCCTTACAGGTGTGTAGCCACACTCGCAGAAGGCTTCCTCATATTATTTTTTTTTCCTTTTCAATGATGTAAGCTTCTTGATTGAATTTCCGACCTATCTTTTGCGACAAACCTTTTTCAACAGTCGTTGCACTCTCTTCCCGATTGCTGCGGGCCCTCAGGGGAAAACGACGTCTTCAAAGGTCCTGTGCGTAAGAGCACTGTTTTTGCAGGCTGCCCACAATCGCTTTTCCTTAGGCGTCCAATGCAGGGTACACGAGCGTTTTTTGCATCCCGCCTCCATCGGAATGCGGCTGCCGCGCCTGGGAATCGAGCCCACGACCTCGTGCCCAGCAGCACAAGGTCATAGCCACTGAGTCACCGCGGCGTCTCTTGCGTAGGCTTCATTTACCTTTTAATGCGCGAACTCGAACGTCAGAGCTGAGTGCTCTTAGCGTAGCTATCTACAACTGTAACACACGCATTACGAGTGTGAAAATTGCTACCTCCTATGGGCCGAGACTATTCCTGCACACTGGGTGTTTCACGCAATTTCGTAGAAGCTTTACAGAGATAGAGAGAGATAATCTTTATTTCTTAAGGACTCTTAGTGCGAAGCTTCGCTGTCGGCGTCCAACCGGGTCCCCAGTCTTTAGAGGAACGTGGTATGTCTCGTTTGGTCTGTGTTTTCGTCTCGCGCAAATTGCTATTTTAAGGCGAAGCTTTCCTTGCCCGAAGTCTTTTGTGCAAATTTATTTAATATTCCACGCAAACGTTGCTTGACATTTTTTAGAGAACATTCAGAAACACTTGACGCAGTATCTTCGCTGAACGTGTGGTTCACCTTTACAGCTTCGTACTTGCTTTCGAGTGGTTGACGATATTCCCTTTCACGAAGACCTTCTTTCCACCTCGCGGATTACCACTGAACTTGCTGCTTATTCGACGGACTCTATGTTTTTTTTTTTCTTTTCAATAATGCGCCTTTCACGCGATTCTCACTCCTGAGCTCTGAACAAGGGTCCCAAAACGAAGAAACAGCAGCACTGAGCATTTGCATGTCTAGATTGCAACGCACTCGACAGCGTTATCAACCAATGAACTCCGTGTGCTGCTTGAAATCAAAGGGCGTGTATAGGGACATCCAAGGCCGCCTAGACAACCTGCATTGTATCGTAAACTTTAGTCGATGATGGAAAGCTGCCACAGACACCTTTGACAATAGCTAGAGGGGCGAAAAACAGCGATCCGCACTGTTGCAAGCAGCTGTCTCCAAGCAAACAAGAATAAAGTGGCGAGGCTTGTATATAAATAGCCCTACACGAGAAGCACGTTTCATCTAAAGGAATCGTTTCCTACGTCCGCCTGGCTTGAGTTCGAAATGTATTCTAGATTACGTCCCTATACACGTTTTGTACGTCGTATGAGAATTTTTTGTATTGTGTAGCCTGGGAATATTAGGAGGGTTGAGTGCAATTGAACAGGTCTGTGTAATTCGTTGGACAGGTATAACGTGGTCTACTGTGCAGAGTAACCAAAAACGCCTCAAGAAAAGAAGAGCATGGCTGAGGCTGGCAGAGGATTGATCAGATTAGGAAATTGGCATCGATAGGATGGAGTTCGTGGACAAAGGGCTTGAGTTATTGGTGATTACTGGGAGAGGAATTCACATGACAGATATACTTGAATAGGATAGTGATGGTAGGAATGACACGTATTTTAGAGTTGGTAGCGTTTGCAATAATTGTTCAGGAAGGCAAATCGCAATCACTTATCACGACACTTCTCTATTGTTAAGCAATGCTCGTGACTGCTTTCAGGTTGCTCCTTTTTTTTTTCTGACGAGGGTTTCATATGCAAATGAATGCGGCAGTGAATTACGTCTAAATATTGCATACGAGGCTATAGCTGACGCCATCGAGGCTAAATGTAATACTGCCATCTTTTAGAACAAATAAACACGACAGCCAACACGCTCCTTTTGAGGAGAGACAAAGGGTTACATAATTTTACAAGCAACATAGCGAGAACAAGCCCATTTCCACCGATTGCAAGCGAAACTGATTAGCCTGGAATTGGACGTTTTCATTTCTTATTTTTTTAAATATTCTGCGCAACTTATTGAGTTGGAATGGATACACAACTATTTTTCACAGGTGTTACCTAGGTGCTATGACCGAGGAAGTGCTTCAAACAGGAGATTGATGTTTCAATCGTCTTTTACAGTAGAGGTGTTCCATTGTGTATTCTGCTGTTTGCTCAGTGCTCTGACTATTTGTGTTTTATGACAAGCCTGTGTCTCAAAACTGCGAGCTGGGTGAATTGGCAGTTTAACGTGGTCGAAGACGAACAGCGTCGAGGGAGCAGAGGGCGAAAGAATCAGACAGCACAGACGCTTTGTTCCCCATTGTTCCTACGCGTGTCGCACGCTTCCTCTTTCTTTTAGGGAGAGAAAGAGAGAGCAAGACGCGGATGGTGTTTTTAATGGCTACTATCTTTAGTGGTCAGTGGCAGTAGGCGAGCCACAAGTTTTTCGCTTGCTGCTTAGGGTACACAGCGCAGCGGTTGAGGAGACGAATACAGCATGAACGCACGCGCACCCAAACCTGCGTGAAGCAAAGCGGCCAGCTTTCATTGTGCTTGTGTATGTGTGAGTGCCTTGACAGGCGTTTACCTCAGGCCGACCTCACTGTGTTTCCTCTAATAAATCACTCTCTCTTCCTCTCCAGTGCCTTCTCACACCGCCATTAGTCAAACGGTATGGAGGTCCTGTCTGTAGCTTTGCCTCTGTCTTCAACAGCACTGCGCAGAAGAGGGGGATGTTAAACCACGTCTGACTAAGAAAAGTGAGGTTACTCTGGCTCAACCTTTCAGGTTTGGGGTTCAGTTTAACAGGCTTTGTACCGCACGCCTAGAGCACACAGCACGCTTTAAGCTGAAGCGTGGTGATTAAACAAACGAACTGCACGTAGACCTTCTAGGCTTTGTAATAATATTTTAGTGATATGCTAGTCACGTTGCCTTCCGCAAACAGTTCCGCAAAAATACGAGGAGGACAGGACAGAAAATGTAGTTAAAGCGAGTATTCAAACAGGTTGAAGAAGAGAACTCAAAAGCAAGAGCAGGTTCCTTCAATGAGAACTTATTGTTCTTTATTTTAAAGCTCAGAGTTTCTTGATAAAATTGAAGGATTCAGTAAAACGTACGCCGACTTTATTATTTGCATATGCAATGTTTTGCTCCTAGAGGCCACTACAGCACACACACACACGCTCGCTTGCTTGCTATGATTACCGTTCGCCACGTGAAGCAACCATATACGCAAGAAACTTTTTCTTAGACCTAACCGTCTCCCTTTCTCACGCTCCCAACAGTTCCTGCCGTGAACGGGCTCCACGTTTGGTGCGTTGAATGGCTTAAGTTAGACGGCGTTCTCTTTTTTTTTTTTTGCACCGTCTGACATTGACTGAAAGTCGGCGCTAGGCGCTCGAAAAGAGGATTACATGCCAGCAGCAACCGGTACTGTTCGAAGTGGCCGATATTCCTGGAAATGGAACGTCAAGGCGCCATGTTTCCCAGAATGTCCGACCAAGTAGGAAAGGTATTAACGCGCGACCCGAGAACAGTGATTTCAGGGACGGAGAACCAAGTTTGTGGGCATTCAACTTTATAACTTTCTGACTGCAGTTTTCGGGGGTCCTCAGGTCGTTGCAAATAATCTAACGCTATTTGCATTTGATTCTTACATTTCTTCTTTGTGGTGAGCCATATAGAAGATAAAAGTATCAGAAGAATGCTTAATTTATGTTAATTAGAAGAAGAATGTCTTATTTATGTTAATGACCTACCTCCTTCATTGACGTCTCACATTCACTTGTTTGGTGACGATTGCGTGATATATTGTGAAATAAGTACTAACGACGACACTAATGTTCTTCGGTCTGACTTGGACTATGTGATTGATTGATGTAACACTTGGCTAATGCAACCTAATATTAATAAATGTAAGGTTATGCGCGTGCAGAGGAACACCAGTACTCATCCTACTTACTATTTAAATGAAATTCCTCTAGAACCCGTTAGCTCGTACAAATAATTAGGAGTTCATATAACAGCAAATGTAACCTGGAAACTTCACACTGAGTATATAACAAGCAAAGCTAATAGCACGCTTGGTTACTTACAGCATCACTTTTCCAAAGCACCATCATTCTAAAAATTATTACTTTACCAGTCACTAGCGCGTCCAAAGTTAGAATACGCTGCAGCTGTGTGGGACCCGTACTATGAAAACCTTATTTCTTCACTCGAGCTTGTTCAAAATAATTCAGTCCGATTCACATTTTCAAATTATAACCGTACCGCTAGCGTAACATCAATGAAGGTCAATCTGTTTCTTCCATCACTTGCATCTCGTAGAACAATAGCACGTTTGACACTGTTTCACAAATTTTATTGCCATTCCTCCCTTCACAGTAACTTCATTTTTCAGCCTCATTACCTGTCGAGCCGCATCGATCATCGCCATAAAGTCGGACTTCAAACAAGCAACACTAACACTTTCAGTGAATCCTTTTTTCCCAGATTATCACGGCAGTGGAACCGCCATCCCTGTGAAATTGTCTGTATTGTCGACAACAAACTCTTTCGTAAGGCATTAGCTAAAATTGTATAGTTAGGAATCATCAACATGTTATTTCATTTATTTGCCGTTCTTGCAAGCTATTAGGCAAGACATTACGTAGTATTGTATAATTGTATATGAATTACTAATATGCTACATTGCTTATTTTTCGTATTTCATTGTTATGCTTCCCTTTATCCCACTCCCCTCTGTAATGCCTTCGGGCCTTGAGGGTACTATAAATAAATAAATAAATAAATAAATAAATAAATAAATAAATAAATAAATAAATAAATAATAACACGTAAGGAGGTACGAAGGGCTCGATTCCTTTTCTCGTTCATCGCACAGTGAGGGCCTGAGATAGCATAAAAAGTTTTATTGGCCAGTTTGTCGGCTCATACGTTCCCGTATAGCGCACGTGACGTGTGCGGTTGAAAGGACGCTCCTCCACAGCCGCCGCCATGCCCGTCAGCGGCGCTGGTTAACACTCTCAAGTAAGGAGTCTTCATACACGCACACACACGATCCTCTATTTTTTATTTTTTTCCACGTGGATGCTATGTTCTTCGACAAGAGTGGAGAAGTATTTCGATAAACATTCTTCAACAACAGCACGCGCTCAAGCGCGTAGGCGGACGTTTGGAGGCTTCCTACTCCCAGGGCTAATCTTGCACACAAACATCAACATCAAAGAAAGATGACGGGTAGACGGCAGCCATGGTGGTGGCTTAATGTGGTAAATCTCCGCAAATATAATGCTGAGGATGTGGGCTAGCTCCGGCTCTCACCTACGGCGAGTCGTCCTTTTTGGCCACTATTCTCGTTCCTTTCTTCATTATTTATACATTTCAATGAAACATAACGAATAATTTCCCACATGCTTTCTCTGATCCCGCGGTCTGTTTCCTTCAGACGGTTGTTCCTTCATACGGCTGCAACAAAAAAAAAAAAAAAAAAAAAATTGATCCCCTCGGATCCTCTTACGCCTCTCGTATAATAGAATTGTAAGTTGGATGATTTCGTATGGTCTTTCACTTTGCTACCAAAGCGCGACACGAAACGACGGAGGTAAGAAAGAAAGGAATGTAATGATCTTTCTGACACAAAAGCTAATGTCGTTAATCCCGTGACTTTTATACTGGAGTTAAGTGCACGTTTTAAATGCTGATTTTGAATTGATTTTGCGAATATGTCATGTGAACGTGCTTTAAATAGAATTACCTCTACACTTACAAATTTCTTACTCCAGCCTGAATTGTCTAAACTGGATACGACGTTTATCGCTAACTATTGTATAACTTCCATTTCCATAATGGGGAATTTATGTGCCACTTTCCTTGCTCCTGTTCATTGTTTAACCTTATTGTAAGCCCCCCCCCCCCCCAGGCTCCGCTTCGGAGCCTGTGAGGACCTTGAATGAATAAATATAGGAAGATATAGCAGGCTCTATCAAATGAATTTTTTTAAAAGAAACGCACTGTACGTACCTTGCTGGTGGCACATGCGGAAAATGCGGAGTGACGTAAAGATAGAGACAACATAAAACTAAAAAGAAGCAACCATGCCTATTACCCACTCTACAAGCGAGAAACAGCAAAACAGACACACGTGAACGAGCTGACCTGTGGTATAAATACATTTCACATTTCAGGCCAAATGGTTACTGGGCTATTTTTTTTTTCTAGATTATGCAGAATTCTAAAAAAAATCGTCTGTCGAAGACAGCACAGTTCTAGTCATCGAGCTGGATATTACTCGAAAAGGCGTACAGAACTTGCGCGAGAAGTCGAAATGCATAATCGACTAATTAACAAAATTTCGGGGACAAAAGTTTTAAACTTATTACTTTACGGCTTTAGTTGCATTGACTGTGACGTCAATGCAACTTCGGGGATTTTTTTTTTTTTTTTTTTTCTGCTGTGGGCAGGTTTGCACCGCGCTCTCTTCCACAGACAATATACCGCAGGTCCCATTGCCGGAGTCCTGGCCAGGTACATACCGATATGGAAGCTGTCCGTGGTCGGTTGCCTCGGCGGTTCTCTCGCCATATGCGTCTGCTTCTTCGCGCCCTCCATGCTTTTCCTGGACATCTTCCTTGGTGTCGTCCACGGTGGGTGTACTGTTGATTCAGCGCACTCGTCACACAGGTGATGCCGCGTGTCCTTGGTCATCCGTGACATAGCTGTAATGCCCAAGCTCGAGGAAACCAGCTGCACTTTAGAGGAACCATCTGTCGACTGTTTCCATCTAACAAAACCATTTAAGGAAAAAAAGGGGGGGGGGGGGAGGGGAAGGCAATGACGACAGAAAAGGCATACTGAGGGGTTAGCGTTGATATGGGCGTGATGCCCCTTTTAGGAGACGATTGCTAGAACGCTTTTATTTTTCTCTTTGCCCTGTTTATGTATGCTTACATGAATAATAATAATAATAATAATAATAATAATAATAATAATAATAATAATAATAATAATAATAATGATGATGATGATGGTGACGACGATGACGACAGCGAATAAGAAAGACAAGAATGCAATGCGCGTAGTACCTGTGTCAATTTTTTAACAATCTTAGAGTCTGCGAAAGAGCTGAATGGTACGGCAGCAGAGGCGCACATTCTGAAATTCGATGTTTGCATCCGCAACTCCATACGTAAAGCGTTTCTTCGTTGGGCGGCGTTCGGCAGACCTACATTCATGATAGCGATCTGCGTGATAACGCCACTATCCCGGCGGAGATGGGCAACTGCAGAAGGCACTGATCCGAGACAAGATTTGCGAATGTGAGCCTAGATTTGCAGCACCCTGCGCTTGTGCATGTGACCCAAACAGTGATGCGTATGCCGTGTTTTGCTGGCCGCATGCACGAATAGCGCCCGGTGGCTTCGCATCGCAAACTTTTGCCTCCAGTAGTATACGTACAGTCGAGAGCAAAAGTCTAGAGACCATGGCATCAGGGAAAAAAGTAATTTCTTCTAGCACAGCCGTGCAATGGCAAATCGTTTCAATGCACGACGCTGGTTAAACACGCGAGCGTAAGCAGTACTACTTGATTACAGCCTTTATGCCTAGAAGACTGCGAAGAAAAAGAAATTTAGTGGCACCTCTGGTCCCCATACTTTTGCTCTCGACTGTACATCTTTACAAATGCTACGAACTTTGCTTTGACTAATTTCTTCATCCTAATGCAGGCACCAGTATCGGTTTGCTGAGCCTCTTCAGCGTCGTGGTAAACGAGCACTTTCTCAAGTACCGTGCAGCGGCCTCCGGCATCGCCAACGCGGGCTTCACAGTCGGAGGACTTGTATTCCCGCCGGTCATGAAGGCGCTGGAAGAGAAATACGGAATCCACGGCACATTCTTGATTTTCGGAGCCGCCATGCTCAACTCGGTGGCAGGTGCTTTGCTGCAACGCACGCCGCCGGTGACTCAACCGGAACGGGACAAAACTGGAGCCTCAATCCACGATTCGGATGGAAGAGATGGTATCCTCGAAAATGGCGACGAACTCGTGAGACCCCTTCGGTGTTCCGATTATCCACACCAACTCGATGACGCAGACCTTTGTGGATGCAACCGTACTCCCGATCAATGTTGCCAAAAGTTCAATCTTTTGACAGCTGAAGGGTGCGACGTCGATGGCGATCAACCTCAAAGGGAAGAAACAAAGCTTGGTAGCACTGTTTCAAGCGACTTCAACCACTCGAAAAAGGACGTTTACTTTCTGGCGGAGAAGCACTCTGTACCAGAGCTAGTTGCAAATAACGGAATTCAAAAACCTTTGAACGGAGGGCCTAAAAGTGCCAAAAGAGATTATTTTCTCTCTTTTCTCTTATTACCTGAATATTATCTCATCACCCTTTCCTTTTCCACCATACACTTTAACATGACTACGTATAATACTGTCGTAGTCGACTTCGGAGTGGACCGTGGGCTGTCTGCGTGGAACGCGGTTTACCTGATGTCAGCCTACGCGATGGCCGACCTGCTGGCTCGACTCGGCTCTGGTTTGATCACGGACAGAAAGTACTTGCGAAAGAGCACGATGATGGGGTCTCACCTGGCGCTGTGGGGCGCATTGCTGTGCCTGATGCCCATGTGCAGCTCGTATCCAAGCCAGGTGGCTCTGTCAGTCTTGTTTGGCTGGTGCAATGGCTCAACGATAATACTTATAGTGGTGCTCTTCATGGAGCTGGTGGGCATCGACAAGGTCGGCGTCTGCTTCGGAAGTGCTAATGCACTCGCTGGACTTGTGGGACTCGCAAGGCCGTTGCTAATAGGTGAGCGAAACCAATCTCTTTTATGACTGAGTATACCCGCTTGATCATATACGCTAGATGAGGTTCCATGTTTTGGGAGAAATAGCACAAGAACGCGGACAAAATGTCACACATGCACATGTAACATTCACCATAACATCGACAATCTGTGTATGTTCGACATTGTTTTGAATTCTCTCGACAAAAAAAAAAAAACGGTTTTGCCTTGTCGCGATACTGTATCCCGGCCAGTCTTGACGTAGAGAAAGAACATAAGCAAGAATTTGGCTCGCGCGAGAGTTGAACAAGAGTGTGTGTGTGTGTATGGGGGGGGGAGGGGTGTTGTACTACATAAATGGCTCGCATATACTGCTTAAAACTTTACGTATGTCGACGCTGCGTGAGTAATAACTGGGCCGTAGGCGTCTTGGAAACGATCTTGGGTACTTTGTGTGAATCTGCATCGATCTTCCGAGCCATTCGCCCTTATTTGGCAACGCACACGTGTGCACTAAAGGGTGAAGATAGCAGTCCTCCCCTCCCAACAGTAATAATCGTGTATACATTCTCGCGCCTTCACCCTGTCCTTGTGCTCGCCCTTCGTAATTGCGGTTGCCAGTTCTCAAGTGGATGAAGTCGGGACGTATTAGGAGGGGTGGGGGGAGTGACCGACCCTGTCAGTGCAAGGGGTCTGCAATCCGTACGTGCAACAAAGTCGGGAAAAAAATTAGTCCTACACTGTCGCGATTTACAACAGGAGAGATACAATATAGTTACCTGACAAACACGGCTACCAATACGGATAGAGGTACGTGCATGGTCAGGACCCATAACAGAACTTGAACAAGAACAAAAAGGAAACCGCCTTTATGCTTATGACAATGCAAAAAACACAAAGAATGTGCCAAGGAGCTGTCGCGTATTATAAAAAGGAGATCTGATGTGTTTATTGTTATCTTGTAGGAGGGGGGAAAAAGCAAAAGTTGGAACATTCGGCCGGCCGTTCCGGCTGGGCCAAGTCGGGGCACGGGACATTACCTCGAAAGTCGGTACTGTCGCGCTAAATTGAGGCCTGTTGGCAATCCTAGTCGCAATCGCCGACTTACGAGTGTTATTTTTCGCTTCCGCTCTCTATTCGCAGGATTCTTCAGAGATACTCACGGGGACTACGCTGGCTTATTCAGCCTCATCGGGGGAATGACGATGTGCGTGTCTCTGCTGTGGTTGTATTATCGTGTCAGAGAACGGGGCTCGTCAACGAGAAAAGATGGCCACTCGTCGAGAACCCGCCCAAAACCAAGGGACCGCGTCTCAACATCGTGAGAAAAGTATCGGTCCAAACGAAGAAGTACTACTTTGGGCATTATGTGCTTGTGAGATGATGCCTATATTCACGACGGCGTGGCATACGGGAATAAACTTCAACGAAGCGATGGTTCTGGACTGCGCCAGCACGTGAAATTAGACAAGAACCAACCGGAGGAATATCAATCGCATCGCTATATACTGCAAGTTCGCAATGCATTGATAAAGCAAAGAAATAGATTATTCGGCGTCCATTCTCAATGTTTTGTCCAGTACTACGGAGGAGAGATTCCCACGTTTATTAAAGAAGGCTTAGGGCGCGTCTTGGCGTCTTCCGAGCAACGTCGAGTCTTCTTGTTATCACTGAGCCTCGTAATCGGCCTTTTCCAGTAAATGAACTGCTGAAGGAGAAGAAAAAAGAGAAGAAAAGAGCGGGAGGTTAGCTCATGTAAGTACCAGCTGGCTATGCCCTATGCTCTTGAAAGGACTAAATGGAATAAAATGTTCAAGAACAGACAGGCAGAGAACTTTAATTAGGTCCTGAGGTACGCTACCGTTCAAGGGGGTAGAGCAGCGGGCCGCTCCCACGTCGGGACGGGTAGGCCGAGCATCATCGCCGCTTCTTCGGCCCTCTGGACGGCCCTGAGTTGATGTAGAAGGTCCGAGCTCCTGAGCATGGAGCTCCATTCCTTTTCGGTCGTGCGTTGAGGACCCCGTAATGAGGGGCACTGCCAGAGCATGTGATCTAAAGTACAAGCGGCGCCACAATCTGGGCATGTTGGATAAAGGCCTTCGATGAACTAGCTGTGGGAATGAAGACGAGGGTATGATCTGTTATGAAACATACGGAGGGTAGATGCCTGTGCTCCAGAGAGCATCTCATGAGGAAGCGGGAAGACCCTCCTGCCCAACAGATAATGTTTGACGATCTCATTAAAAGTGAGGAGAACGTTTCTAAAGACCGCTATAGATTGAAGTCCGAAGATCCCCCAGGCTGCCCAGCGCGATGAGTTAGTTCGCGCGCTCGGGCATGGGCGATCTCGTTCAGGTTGGCCATAACGTTAATAAAGAACTAATAAATTAAGAGAAAAACAATTCACACAATAACGCGATGCAAGGCGCTACAAATTTCCAAGTCGGTCGCACAATCCCCAAGTTCTTCAGTATCTAAGTAACGCAATTAAGGCTATAAGTCCTGGAGCCAGTGCGGATTAGTGTGCTAGGACTTTCTTCTCCGTCAAGGAATGATCGTCCAATCTGTAGAGCAGGTACTTGCAGAGCAGGTACTTGCAGTCGTGTCCTCGCAGCCGCAGTTGTCTCAAGCAGTGCTGTCGGCCATTCCAATGCGGAAGGAATAGGCGTTCGTGAATGCTATACGCCGAGCGACAGGCGGCACAGAAGTGTTTCTTCGGCTCATGGTATCCCTGGTGAAAGACTGAGTTTGCAGACGTGGATCCATTCTGTAGAGATGTGTGCGTGGATTATTTACTTGAGTTCCGCTGTATAAGTGTAAGCTCGAGATCGCGCGGGAGCGAGCGAAGCCTTATTGCTGCGTCTTTTCTCTACAGTGGTATTATTGGTATACAGTTGCCACCGTCGTAGACCGATCGGGCAGCAACATCTGGACTGTAGTTACCATAAATTCCGCAGTGACCCGGCATCCACTGATGGATGATGATGTGCCCGTTGTCGACTGCATGGTGGTGAAGTATATAGTCGGATGTCTGCGACTATAGCTGCTCGTTCGGTCCGTGATAGAATGCATGGGGACCGCATGGCGCTGGCGAGCTGCCTTCGAGTCACGAAAGATATGGACTGTGAATGTGATGATTTGTGACCAATAAACTCCAGAGCAGCACGGATAGCTGTGAGTTCTGTGGCCGCCGGTGATGTAATGTGAGACGTCTTGAATTGGATGATGATGTTTAGAGAACTTCTGGGTTTTCGTGCTTTACGTGCTAAAACCAAAATTTGATTATGAGGCACGCCATAGTGAGGGACTCCGGATTAATTTTGACCGCCAACGGATCTTTAACGTGTCCCCAATACACGGGACAAGGGCGTTTTTTGCATTTCGTGCCCATCGAAATGCGGCCGCCGCGGTCGGGTTCGAGGACTTCTAGACACGCGTACTGCATTCTAACGCAACACGACGACCACCCACTAAACAACTGCCTTCAGGAAAGAAACAAAAGTGAAAACCCATAAGGTTACTCAGGATCATATTACGTTATTACCGAATTTTGGACTCACCGGGGTGGCTTAGTGGATATGGCGTTGCACTGCGCTACTAAGCCTGAGGTTGCGGGCTCGATTCCCAGCCGCGGAGGCCACCTTTCAATGGGGGCGAAATGCAAAAGCGCTCGGGGTCCATGCATTGAGTGCACGTTAAAGAGCTCCGGGTGGTCAAAATTAATCCGGAGTTTCCTACTTCGGCGTGCCTCATATATCGTGGTTATGACACGTAAACAACCCAGAATTTACTTTCTTTTTCACCGAGTTCTCAAACATGCAGAATGGATCTCAGCCACCCTCCTTGGGTGCTGACAACACTCAAGATAGACTTGTCAGTCGCAGGTATTATACGTAAGAAAGGTGTGTTCATGATAAAACAACTTGCACTATACTAAATTTACTCCTTTTATCCACAGCATATCCATGTGTACTTACGGACGGATCGTGCCAAAATAGTTTGTCTGCATCCGAACTCGCCATACCGGGCCTGAAGCAAGAACAAACGTTTAGATTATCCCGAGTGATATCTATCGTCACCCAACTATTTGCGATCTTCTCCCTCTCTTTTCATATTTTTTTCTCACGCTTTTATTTTTGTCACGCTCTTCTTTCCGTCTTTACTTTCCCTTTCCCTTCCCCTAGTGCAGGGTAGCAAACCGGAGGTTCTAACTCTGGTTAACCTCTCTGCCTTTCTCTCATTTGCATCTCTCTCTCTCTCTCTCTTTGTCTTGCGTTTCATAGCGTCCTCAAGCCGCCCTTACGTCACTAAAGAGCACGGACCTAAATACGTTAACCCGCCGTGGTTACTTAGTGGCTTTGGTGTTGCGCTGCAGCACGACGTCGCGGGATCCAATCCCGGCCACTGCGGCCGCATTTCGATGGGGGCAAAATGCAAGAACACCTGTGCACTTAGATTTAGGTGCACGTTAAAGAACCCCAGGTGGCCAAAATTAATCCGGAGTCCTTCACTGCGGCGTGCCTCACAATCAGATCGTGGTTTTGGCACGTAAAACCCCGTAATTTATTTTATTTTACCTAAATGCGTTGAATGCCCATTTGGTATATGAAACCCTCAAAGAACACACAAATGTAAAAAAAAAATCAATGGATTCCAGGACACCGCAATATTCCTGGAAAAACTGTGCAACTGAAGCTGCTGCGACTTGGACGCATGGAAATGAAAAATACAGTAAATCTCCCTTTTACCCTTACTGAAGTCCCCTCGTTACTGAGACAGATATATCCTCTCGACTTAACCCAAACACCTTAGTTTATCAGAAACCAAAGTTCTCAATGTTATCCTTTATAGACCCTAACATTAAATTGTCCATTCCGCGGAAGTTGAGCAACAACAGAAATTTCGTAACTTTATTGAGCTGTCTGAGGCTTGGCACAACATTTACGCATCACTTTCTGCACAGAATCCAATGCGTTGCTAGTTTGCAGTGCCCTTATGGTCACGATGAAGAAGATGTACACCTCCTTCTCGAGCTCCCACGACACCAAGCGGTGAAGCGAAGATTAAAGGCTGATTTAATGTTGTTAGACCGTACACTGTTCACACTGAAAGAAAAAAAAAAGTACTTGGCCCATGATTATGCGGTCGAGGGCCAAGCATATATATATATTTTTTTTTTCAGAGCGAACGGTCCACGGACTAATAACATTAAATCAGCCGCGTGTCATCGCTTCACCGTATCGTGTCGTGGACACTCGAAAAGGGGATGTTGTAACCGACTGCCTAAATCCGGACACGCGACACACCGATGCAGCGAAATATTCAGGAACTCCGGCCCGTGCGATCAGCATCGTCGATGGAAAGGATAAAGAGAGAATGGCAGCTAGCATCTTAACAGGAGAAATAGGTACGGCAGAAGAAATAGCAACAGCCCTGGTCGTCTGAGCCTGTGGGGAGGGAGCAATAATACTCTCTGATTCACTAGAAGCTTGCCGGAATTTCCGGAAAGCAAGAATCTCTGGGCAAGTCCTACGAATACTTACAGAAACGCCAAAGAAGCACCTATACCAGATATACACATTGTTCGGACTCCGGGGCATTAACCCCTGCTGGGGAATGAGGCAGACGACGCCTCCGCCCGAGCTCACATTCACCGGGCTCTCTCACAGGACGCACCAACGAGGACGGATGAAGTCCCCAAAAAGTACGCCGATGTTTTGCAACACTACAGGCTAGAAAAAAAAAACTTACTCGCCACCTCACTTCAGCCTAACTAGCGAAGAGGCGGTAACCCTTAGGGAAATCGGAAACCAAGAGCTACGTCCACGGTATCCTATTGTACCGAATCTCACTCACTCAGCATTCATATTTCTGCACGTACTGTGATGTCCCAGACACCCTATGCCATATGGTATGGGGATGCAGAGGTATACATGGTACCACAGACACCGAAGCACTAAATTAAGAGCAGTGGGAGGCCAAGCTATGAGACAGGGTACCCTACTCGAACGGTTACGGGAGATGACCATGGCCTGCTACTACCTGGAATAAGGAGGTCGCCCACCTGGGGCGCAGAACACGCTTGCTTAGAATAAAGATTTATTCTCTCTCTCTCTATTGGTCAATGATCAACAATAGGGCTACAGAAAAGGTCACTTGTGCATTTTAATATCTTCTTTGTGAAAGATTATTAGGCTCATACTAAACTTATTGTGGTTGATCACACTAATAAATTTATTTAAATAACACAGGTCGTATATGTGTAACTCACGTCTGATATTAACGAGAAGAAAGGGGGTTAACCGAGGGGTCCGATTTTTATTAGTCATATCAGAAGAAGCCAACAAACACTGACACCAAGGACAACATAGGGGAAATTACTTGTGCTTTTTATTAAAGCACAAGTAATTTCTCCTATGTTGCCCTTGGTGTCAGTGTTTGTTGGCTTCTTCTGATATCACGTCTGATATTCTTATATGTTATTATGTTTTTTTGTTATGCAGATAGTGTGCAGATACGCCAGCCATCTAGTCTGTGAAACTCAACTTTCGGGCGCACTTTTTCAGACCCCTGTGTGTACTTTCACATGTTTATGGAACTATGTGTATCTTTTAGTGTCATCCTTTTATCTTCTCGGTGCCTTCCTTTACCCGTGCGTGTGACTTTACAAACGTTTGTGAAATTTGAGGGTCCCCAGCTGTTACCTTTCAATGTTTTTCGTGCTTTTAGTTTTGCTTGCCCATTGCTGAGGAGTAGCCGGCGCCAATAAAGGCGCAAATAATTCATTTAATGTTATCATAAGAAAAAAAATAAACAACTAACCGAACGTTCCTCGACCTTCAATTATTTTCAATTCATAAAGCACGCGCTGCCGCAGTCCGGCGTCTAACATGACGCGCGCCATTTTTTGGCTTTCAGAAAGACCGGAGTCGGGATTAAAGCCGGCGTCACTCGAGAGTGTGGCCATGCAGTAAATAAAAGAAAAAGAATGAGAGAAACGTGTACTTTACGCCGCGTGGCCGTCTGCGTGGAAACATGTCTGCTTGGCGTCGCTCACAGTCTCCAGCGTAGTCTCAAGCGCCGGAGCACGACGAGTACTGCTTCCGCTCCATTTCCGAATTATTTTGAAACGAACGAATCTATACGTCCTGTTTAAGTTTATTGAACCTACAGCGGTCTGTGGGCGTTTCCCTTTTTTTCTTACCTTTTCTTTTGATGTTGCAATGATGGCTCAGGACGTGACTAGAGCACGTCTTGTGACCTTCGGCCGTCTTTCACTCAGTTCGCCTTCTAGCTGCGTGTAGTGATGCCAGTACGAGTGAGCATGCAGTCATGATTCCGTAATAGACAACAAATGCACCCAAAATGGCTTCCGTGTGTCGATGACAACCGTGCAAGTGCTTGGAGACGAAGGCACGAACAGCAACAGAAAACATTCGAATTGCACTGCTTATTTCTGATACAAAGCAAACGACGGTAAGAAGGAATCATGGGTGAAAACTGCGTATGCACTAAGCCGCTAAGCACAAATGACAGAGCACCGCAGTCAACCTTTCCTGTGACAATGAAACGGGCAAACGCAGCCTAATGGTTGAGAGGGGGAACTGATAGGAAACAATATTAGGGGTGTGCGAGTAGTGATCTTTTTGATCGAGTTGAATACGAATTGAATTCATAGTTCCAGAAGCCAATCGAATCAAAACGAATATCAAATACATTTCGAATAGTTTTCAAATAAACTACAGCCTCTATCACAATTACTAGAAAACGATCTTCACATCCTATTATTCCTAAAGTTAGCAAATTTCTGTCATCAGATGGTACGTTATGAAGCGTTGTTTAGTAAAAAAAAAAAGCACAAATGAAGCATTAGAAGCAGACAAGTAGTTTCTTCGCATGCACAGGACTCTTCAGAGAGTGCGAATGAACGCTGCGTAGCCTGTAAAGTATGGCTACCCAAGCGACGTAGCCGACTCAGCTACGGAAGTTCACGGGTTTTAAGTTTATATTATGCGCGCGGGGGTGAAAGCTTACCGTACGTTAGCTCCAATTTGATGGTTAATTGGGTGCAGTTGAAGTTTTGAATTATCGGAAAAATGACCAATAGCGACTATTCGATTCGAAGATGGAGTCGAATGGGACACTATTCGTTTCGTTATTCCAAAGTTTCGAATATTCGCACACCCCTAAACAAAGTTCGTTGATGAACGCAACGGGCATATGAAATAGACAACTGCTCGTCTGATAGAAGGCAGGAGAACTGGCCAGAGTGAGAGAAAACGTGCCAGATCTTTTCATTTCCGTAAAGTACATAAATTCAGGCTGATGAGAAACGGAGTTTGTACGTATGTACGGGCCACCGACAGCGCCGGAGAGTATGGGCGAAAGCAAACAAGCAAACTAGTGCACACGACACAGCCAATCACGCTTTTATTGAAGGGTTGTATTGGCTCCAAATTACGGCTTTTGTTTTACCGGAACGGCTCCTATTAAACAGTTTGCTTCATATGATTTGTACAGTTTGCCCACAAATTATGTCACCATCTGATGGTAGTACTCAGACATTTGCGCTTGACTCAAATATGACAGAAAAGATGAACAGCACATAAATTAGTCAATAGCATCTTATAATGTAGTTTCTTTTATGTCCACTGCAGGACGGCTGCCTCTCCGAGCGATCGACAATTACTACTGTACTGCGTCAACTGACTACAGGCATAGAATGGAGTCAGCTAGCGCAAGACACGTGTAATTGTAGATCGCTGGAGGAGGCCTTCGTCCTGCAGTGGACATAAAAGATGATGGAGTGAGTGAACATTTTTTCCACAACAGACATAATTATTATGTAGGAAGTTATTATGAAGCAAATTAAGATGATATCAGCCCTCTTCAGTGTTTGGCACTTTTATTAAACCGTAAGGGGCCTTTCCTTAAAGACGTTGAATAATAAAGAGTTTATCTAAAATGAGGGAAGAGGGACAAACGAACTGTTCCGACGACATGTATTCGGCATCTGTCACTCTGCGTCAGTGATCGACACTGCAATGAAATAAAATAGAAGCAACTGGCCAACAGACATCAAGACAAATGACCGGTGGGCTAGTAATAGATAATGAATGTCTCCGTTACCAAACCAATTAATTTGCTAAGGTTAGTTCTTAAATGAAACAATTATGAAAGATGATGGACTCTGTAGGATGTGCCGGCTACCTATCTGCAGTGACACATGCTGAAACTTGTACACGCCGGCTGACATCTGCAAATAATTATACGAAGGTCATAAGCATTCCAAGCCCACGGTTTACAAACTCTCTAAAACGCCTTACCCATTTCTTTTTTCAATCAACACACCCCTTTATCTCCGTGCGCTGTACTTGGTTAAACTCCGCTCATTTCCCCTCTCTCTGTCATGTTTCATCCCTCTCGCAATCATAATTGTTTTTTCTTCCGACGTGCGTGTTGAGTTTCGATATGATTTTCTCACAGGAAGCTGCTGTATTAGCAAGCCACGTAATCGAACAATTCTTTGCGAATGCCCGCAGTACAGTGTGCAGAGACAATTGCTTTCCGTCGTGCTGAACCAGTGTTAGGAATGACCTGCCGAGTTGCGGACCTGCAGGTTTTCTCAGCCAGCTGCAGCTGCAAGCGTTGCGATCTTCCCCGAAGAGGACCAGCGAGGACAGTGCTAACCGACCATGCGCCTCGTTTGGAGGGTCGGTGACGACAGCAGGGCTGGCCACGTTTGGCGCCCCGCGCATTGTTGGCTAATTTGCCGGGTCGTCATGGTCTCTCTGCGGCAGAGGGAGCCTCTTGAGCTGTGTGCTCGTTTGCTGTATGCGTCGTCTTGAGTGCTCCATTTGGGAGCCACGCTAGACAGTGTAAATGTATCCCATGTTCAAATGTAAATAATGTAAATAAATCCTGCTCGCTTAGTCCTGTCGCCCCAAGTTCCTCCGATCGTCCTACAAGCCCGACTCCAAATCCTACAGCTGGTTGACAGCGGTGGGAACGACCTCCAAATCCTATACCAGTTGGATGACTAATCTCTGTCAGAAGAAAGTCGCTACGTCGACGTGCTTAACATTGCATCAGAAGGTGGTGCAAGCGCTACTGCGCTTTTTGAGATCGACTGGCCTGTGTGAACGTCTGCGATTGGAACGCGTTTTCTGTTACCTGTTCCTGTTCCTCTTTCTTTCTTTTCTCTCTCTCTTTTTCTCTTCACCCTCCCTCCAAGCCCTATATCCCCCCAAGTGCAGGGTAGCAAACCGGAAACTCGCTCTGCTTAACCTCCCTGCCTTTCCTCTCTCGCTATCTCTCCCTCGGAACAGTTTTAATGCAGATGGTTTGTGCTTCGACATTTGTATATAGTTTTTATGAAAGAAACTCCACGCACAATTTCGTTGTTCTTCGCAAGCCGTCTCCATCAGGCAGCTTAGTGGCAGAACCGCCGAAAAAAAACGGTCGAATTCCACTCTGGTGGTACCACATAAAGGTCAGTGCCTCAAAAGCGCCATTACTTTTGACACCAACGCCATAGCACAATACTGACTGGTTAAACAGCGTGTAAAACGACCTAGCTTCCGCGTTGTCAGGGGAGGGCTATCATTTGCTCGAAGCCAAACACAGCGAACGAGTGCTGCGGAATGTCGTCGTTACTCTTTACGGCAGTCATGCCGACAGCAAGAACATTCAGAAGACCGGTGCAGCCATAGTCGCCTCGGACGCGTGTACTGTGAAATACTTCAGCACGTTTATACGCTGGTTGTGCCATTTCGCGTGCGAGTGAACGAAGCCCTCGTAAAGGGGTAAAACGCAAAAAAGGGCAGGATTCAGAGCACCAAGGAAATTGTTGAGCTGCTAGCAAAGAACACCTAAACACAATAATTTCTTAGTGCAAAGCAGTACAAGGTCGCGAAAGTCGGTTCTGAAAGGCAAAAATAGTTGCAGCGCACTTCTGACATACTAAAATAAAGAAAACATCCGAGAACACCTATACTCCGTTGATACATCAGGTGCGACGCTGTGTAAGCTGCGCAAGAAGTCCGGTCAGCAAAATTTATCACTCCGCGCGTTCTCATCTGTGCGTCGCTGTGCGCCAGGAGGCGTTTGCTCGCGCGAGCATGCACGTGAGGCTGCCGCGACGGCTAACGAAAAGAAACACCGAAACGCAAATTGATTTAAAACAACGTGTTATCAGCCGTATGCGTACATGGTTTGTTTGTTTCTAAGAGTAAATTCCTTCTTTTGTTCGTTCAAAACAGCTTATATAAAGAAAATTTTCACGAAAATCGGGCCAGGAAACACCGAGCTATTTCTAAGTGCGAACGCAGCCGCTGCAAAAAGTATCTCTAACTTCCACAGCGTTGCACCTGATGTACGAAACGGAGTATAAGCACTTCCTGCGAGATGTGAACGCGAAATTGAACGCCGCCGAGCGGTCTTTCGAGTCATGGACTCCTCGCGGACAAGCGATGCGCGTTGAGATGCTTGGCGCCAGCCCAGTGGGTAAGACACTCGGCTTCCGAGCCTGTGTTAGTAGGCTCGAAACTCACTACTGCCAACGTTTTTCCTTTCGAATTTATTGTGTTTTTTTATACGTTAATTTCTTCATAGCGATTAAGGAGGCGCGGTTAGAACGCAGGCGAGAGCTGCGCGGACAAGGAACGCGCTGATAACACGGGCTTCCGAGAGCGATAGCGAGGGTGACGTGGAGTCGCGGCGATGTCCTCTCCCCTAACGCGACACCTGGCGCCTCTCAGCGCGGCAGCAGGTCGTCCGCTCTGCACCGTCGAGGCACTCACGTGACGTGGCGACACAGCCAATAGGAATTTAGGCGCCATTCCTGTGCTACAGACGCCCGCTTTTTCGCTCAATGGGCCATTTGATGCTTTCGCATCGACAATAACTAAATTTGTCATATGCCACTGTACTGGACACCGATTAGGGGCGATCAAATTATTTCACTGTGCAAAGTAATTCAGGAAGTACAGCAATTACCTTGCACGCACTGTCAGCTTAGATTGTCTGCAGCGGACGAAGCTTTCTTTTTCTTCGCGCTATCGCGATGGCGATACATAATGACTAGGGGGACTGATGACACATTAACATCGATAGCGACAACATTCGGCGTCAGCGTAACAGCGTGGACGGACGGACGCAAACTCATTTGGGAGCTTTTCGCTGATGAACTGTTACACAGTAAAAACCAAAGTTCACCCTTCGTTTTCTTTTTTCAGTAATAATCAATCCTTTTCGGCAGATGAATGAAAATGGAATTTTGACACAATTCTTTACAAGTCAAAGCTAATTTAGTATTGCTCTTGAGTAATCTTCTAAGACGCCATTGCATGTAGCTTGCGAAATCTTCAAGTGCATTATGATTTCTTATCATGCATGACGTCCTTCAGCATCGCTTCATTTCAAACGACGGGGGAACACGGCGGCGTGCCTAAACGATTCGCTGTCCCGTCAAGTCCACACATTTGTTACGAGCGCGCCCAGAAAGAAATATCTACAAGTAAAAAAAAAATGGGCATTCTGACTCGGCTTATCTCTTTAGCCGTCGGTACATGGCGTTTGTGGCCAAGATAGCCTGACGTATTGCATCCATGGCAAAGATAGTCTGCTCGAGGTCTTTTGAGGCCAGTATTAGCCTTCCGCCATGAACACACGGGCACCTTTTTAACACTCGCGAGCGGAAAATTGCAGTCGGTAGGCCATTGCGTTTCTGTTCGCGATGACGATAAGCGACAAAGAGCCATAAAACCCGTAACTGCTCACTGCACCGACGATTGACACCAGCGACCACGCCGCTACAATCGCGCCATGGACTCCTCCAGGAGCTGGCTCGTGGCAGCCGGCTGCTGCTGGGTCAACATCTTCTGCGTCGTCATGATCCGATCCGGAGCCATCGTCTACGTCGGCATCATAGAGACCTTCCAGGTGACGCGAGAAGAAGCCACCTGGCCGGGCACCGCATCGGCCACATGCTATTTCACTGCAGGTGATGCCACTCTCTGTGCTGTCGCTTGTCTGGCACGAATATGCGTATCGGCTAATTCGATTTGCACTGGAAGAACCGTAACACGTTGGGCGAGTCAGTTCAACTGTGTGAGCTAAGCTTAAGGCACGCACTCATACCCCATGGTGAAAAAAAAAAACAATACATGAGGAATATGACATGGTGCGTAAGTAATACGTCTATAAGACTGCAGAGCTAAGAAATTAGTTTTATTGATGCATGTACTTACGTTCTGTCCTAGCGCGTGTTCCACAGAATGTTGCATAAGTAGGAGCGCCAGGTGACTCTTCCGGATCGTTCGTGCTTATGTTTAACACCAAAGCTTTTCGTTGTGCATGAATTTCGATACCACTTTCGGGTGCATTACTTGCCTGTTTTGTTCAGAATAATTTAAGACCGGCGACGCGCGCGGGGATGCCGGACAAAAAGGGTAGACTTTGCAGTGACGAAAGGGTGGCGCCATCTGTCACTGTTAAGGCGAAACCATAGGTTATAGGCACATCCACTGTGGAGTTCTAATTTCTAGCACGCTTTAGCACTGTACTCTAGCTGTGAAGTACGCGCGCGGCCGGCCGTGCTATGGGTGAAAGAGTGACATATGGTGACCGCGATTCAGTTTCAGCAAATCGTGCACCTTGTTTGGAATCGCCGTAGGCGACGCGTGCACTTCTTATAAGTTCTGTACGAAATAGGTAAATTATATACTCAAACCTCATTTAGGCTGCGTCCACCGTGCGAGATATCTGAGCGCGAATGAGCTAGTGCCATGCTGAGCACGCCATTTTATGCAAATACCATGAGCAACGCGAACGTGAGATTGTTGAAACCTTTGCCTTCCATCAAAGTGGTAAAACTTGCGTCAGCGTGCCTTCGCTATCACTACGTCACTATCACCGTCACTACGTCACTACGTCACACTACGTCACTTGTCGGGCACATGACGCCGCACCTTTAGCGGTGTTATATCGTATGTCCTTCACTCTGAAACTAGCTTGCGCTCTTTCGGGTTTATCTTGTCTCCCAACAATAATCTTCATCTATCGTGCCTGGATTTTCTTTCTTTAACACTGCACTACTGGTATTTACAGATCACGAGTGAAGTGTGCTTTATCAGCGTGACAAAGCAGTGTTTACGGGAAACTAGCGAACGCCAAGTTTCCAAGAAAGGAAATGCAAGCAAGTAGCTTATACCCCCCTTGGCCTAGAAAAAAAAACGCGTTGTCCGGTCCTATGGTACAAAATCTATCATCAGCAATGGCTCATACACTCTAAACAAGCAAAACATGCAGTGGCTCATCCCTCTCGTAATGCAGAGGCCATAGAAGCACTCAACAAAGTGAAGCGTACAGAGCATGCATTCATTGGAATCATGCACACAATGTACAGGCACGCGGCGTCTAGTCGAGTGGTACAAAGAAATGCACGTGACCGTCTCAATGGTTCATACCTCCATAAGCAAGCAAAAAAAAAATGTAATGGCTCATACCCCCGTAAGACTGAGTCTATAAGCGCTCAATGGAGTGAAGCGAACAGCACATACATTCATTAAAATCAGCACATACATTCATTAAAATCCCCGATACAATATACAGAACAGCATATGTTTCAATCCCCTGCTGAGAGGAGGCAATGTAAAGTCGATGAGAAACGTCGTTAGTGCAAGTCTGACCTCGCTTTACGAGCGCGCGAAGCCGCAGCTTGATGCCGAACTGCGAAAGCAGCAACGCGACGATGCGAGGGGGCGTGTTACCAAGTATGCAGAAGGCTTTCGCCTTCACGTGTTACAGGAGTGTATCCTTTTTCGAAAGCTCTGCGCTCGCTACTTTCCTATCGAGAATAGTATGTCACGATGATAACGTGCATGCGGTTCGTGACTTGGAAGTAGCGGGCGCGCTGCGTTAAGGAAGTGCGGCCAACATAGATGACGAATATTGTTGTGGGCCAAGATAAGCCCCAAAGGATGCAAACTTTTTTAAGAGTGTGTACATTCTTGAAAACAGTTTATACCCTCTCTGTCTTGCACATTTTCCTCTCTTGAGAACTCTGCGCTCGCTACTTTCCTGTCAAGAATGCTATGTCAGCGTGCATGCTGAGTGTGACATGGAGGAAGGAAAAATATAGGAAGGAGCTCTACGTCACGCAGCCAGCCTTGGCAAGCGAACGCTTCGTCAAGCCACAGTGGTGGCCCAACACGTGGCCTCGTGCGTTGAGATCACGGAGCAAGAAACGAGATTTTGCTGAGTCGTTTGGTTCCCAGGAGCTATACTATAGTAGTTTTTATCCGGTGCGAGCTTGTTCAGCTGCCCTACCGTGGCTCTGCCTGCAGAGCGGGAACGTTAAACCAACCGCGCACTTTGACGTGCGATCACGTGTTGGGCCACCACTTGCCCAGTAGATTTCGGCTTCAATCGCGTTGCAGTATGCTCCCTCCTCTTCTTTTTCTCCTTCTTCCGTGGACTGTGAACTGGAACTACCAGTGGCGCGGAGTTAAGGAAAGCCGCGCAATAAAGATAATGATTGTTGTGGGACAAAGATACGTCCCGATGTGTGTACATCGTTTTTTGAGTCGACTGATTGTCAATCCGAATACATGTCCCGAGAAAAATCAGCAGAAGTAGATGGAATAACCGACGATTTAATCAAAAACGGAAGAGATATTATGCTTGAAAAGTTTGGAGCCTTTTATATGCAACGCTTCATGGCTTCAAGTCTACCAGAGTGCTGGAGAAATGCTAACATTATACTAATCCATAAGGAGGGAAATGTTAAAGAATTGAATTATACTTTCATTAGCTTGCTTGCATTCACCAAGTTACCTTCCAATAGAATCAGGGCAACACTTGACTTCAGTAAACCAAGAGAACAGGCTGACTTTATGAAGGAATATTCTGCAATGGATAACGTCCATGTCATCAATCCGGTAACTGAGAAATCTGCAGAGTAAAATCAACATCTCTACATGGTTTTCATACATTACGGAAACGCATTTGATTCAATAGAGATACCAGCATTCATGAAGGCATTGTGTAATCAAGGAGAACAAAAGGCATACGTGAATATATTGGGAAATATTGACAAGCCTTCCACAGCTACCTTAATTCCCCACAAGAAAAGTAGAAAGTTACCTATCACGAAAGGGACCAGGCAAGGAGACACAATCTCTCGAATGCTATGCACTGCATGTTTAGAAGTATTCAAACTGTTAGACTGGCAGCGCTTAGGCGTGAGCAGCAAAAGCGACTATCTGAACAACCTTTGATTTGCAGATGACATCGTGCTGTTCAGCAACACTGGGGACGAATTGCAACTAGTGATTCAGGACCCAACCGAGAAAGTGTAAGGGTAGGGTGGAGCAATATGCAAAAGAGAAAAGTAATGTTCAGTAACCTGACAACGGAACAAGAACTCATGAGGGCTAGTCAGCCTATAAAGTATGTGCAGGAGTACGTTTATTCAGGTTATTTACTTACATCGGACACTGATCATGAGACGAAAATTTACAGAAATATAAAATTTTTTGGAGAGCATATACGGCCGGCATTACCTAATCCGGACTGGAAGTTTACCACTGTCGTTGAGAAGAAAAAATGTCCAAATCATTGCATTCTACCGGTGCTACCATATGGGGTCGAAACTTCGAGGTTAACGAAGAAGCTCGAGAACAAGTTATGGACCGCGCAAAGAACGATGGAACTAAAAATGTCAGGCCTAACAATAAGAGACATGGAGAGAGCGGTGTGGATCATATAGTAAACGGGGATAGCCAATATTCTGATTGACATTAGAAGAAGAAAATGGAGCTGCGAAGTGCATGTAGTGCGTAGGGAAAATAACCGGTTGACCATTAGAGTTGCAGAATGGGTGCCCAGGGAAGGGAAGCGCAGTCGAGGAAAGGAGAAAATTAGATAGCTTTATGAAATTAGGAAATTTACCGGTGCAAGTTGGAACAAGCTAGCTCAAGAAAGGGGTAATTGGAGATCGCTGCAGGGAGAGGCCTTCGTCCTGCAGTGGAGATAAAAATAATGATGATAACCGCGATGGTGGATCGTCGACACGCGTAATAAAGCACTGCGTTTAGTCAGCGCTGGGTTTGTCTATTCTCGCCGGCGGCCTGTTGGTGCATCGTTTACTTCAAGTTTCGTATTGAAAGACCGAAAACTTGGCCGCGTTTTCGACGCACTAAGCCTTTACTGTGGAATGATTCCGAAGCCAGATATGACATGAAACGTAATTGTGGCTTGCGCTGGTAGTGGCGCTAAGCACATAAACGTGCAGTTTTGTGAACTTCCACCAACGTTGATGTGTTCGCAGAGAGTTCGTAACAGATGGCGATGTGCGTTATATTTTAGCTAGTCAGTGACTCATGAGTTACGCAAGTAGTGCTGGTGAATCGTAGGTAGCAACCAACAGCGTGTGAGTTATAAGCATAAAGTGCGCGTTCAGTTGTGGCTCGCGTCCGCGCAGAGCGCCCTTAAACTATAGACTGCTACTCAACAACTTCGCCGGGGTCGGCAGGAATGCTAGCCAGACGCATCATTTGATGCGTTTGCGCACGCTAAGTATCCTTTTAATTCGAATAAATAAATTTCGAGGTTCAACGTTACCGAAACGGCACAGTGGTTAATGGGGGACGCCGTACGTAATGGAGGGATCCGGATTCATATTGAGCTCCTGGGCTTATTTAACGTTCACACGACGCACGGTATACACGAGCGCTTTTTTTAATTTTTTATTATTTTTTTAACAATGCGACCCATTCGGAATGCAGCCGCCGCAGCCGGGATCGTACCCGCGACCTCGTGCTCAGCAGCGCAACTTGCCATTGCGAAATGTCCGCTGTTGAAGGCATGCAGTGCGTCGTAAGCGGGGTCGGACGACGGCAGGACCACGTGTACGACAAGACGCGCAAGTAAATCCGCCGGTGGCGGTGCCACTATGTAGCACACAACCTTCACATCGGCCACAGAAGCTGATTATAGATAAATGTTTCGAACGCTGCGGTCAACTTCGTCAAAGGGAGCACTCCAGTGCGTGGCTCTCACTTTGCTGGCGCTCTGCAACTGCAAGTGCCGGCCGAGACAAGTTATATCGATGCATTGCGCGGGGGCGCAGAAAATTGCCAGAGCCACCAACCACACATTACCCGCTGCGAAACCGGGCACTTGTAAACTTTTCGGAGGGGGAAATACGCCCGTGTTCGGCACTCACGTGTTGTAACAGCGTTTCATCATAGACATAAATTATCAGTATCCTGCGGAGGCGGGGAGTTTCTAACACGAAACCAAACGTTTCTTTCCAGCCCTGGTCGCGGGTGTACTTGCGAGGCACGTGGCAGTGTGGAAGATTACCTTCACTGCGTGCATTGTCGCTGCCACCTCTGTGTCGTTATGCTTCTTTGCCAACGGCGTCACCTACCTTGCCCTTCTGTACGGAGTCGTTCATGGTAAGGCTTCGTGTATATCTATAGAGTGAGTGCCCTTGGCCGTTTGCCTAGACAAACAGGTATCACGTCGGCGCCAATATATTTGCACAGAGAGGGCAGAATAGACAACCGCGTCGACATGCTTTAGCACCTTTGATACTGTTATATTGGACATCGTTATATATGCCCACCTCCAGCACAACGGTAGCCCCTGATATGAATAATCATCCAGCTCAACAATGGGCTCCTTGTATGTTTTGTAACGCGTTGTCGACTGCAGCAACTTTGTCGACATTTACTTTTCGTGCGGTCCTGGAAAGAAAATAAAGACCACAGCTTCCCTATAGTGCGAACCTCACGCGTCTTGTGAAACGCCGGCCACGCCTAACCGCAGAAACATCTGGAACGTTGAGTGAACAACGAGCAAAATCTGAAGAACGTTAGCAAAAAGACGAAGCAGGACAAGCACGAGTAAGCAAACCAATTCAGAAAGCTAAAAAGACTGAAGTGCTTAGAAGATGTGGTAAAAGTAATATGGGGTACATCTGAGTTAGTGAATAAACTTTATTTCGGAGAACGAGCTGTTGATGCCCGAAGGTGGGCGGCCACCCTGTTTCAAGTAGCCGTGGCCCTGTGCTGATAGCCTGACCCTGTCCACCGGCCGTAGTTGGTCCTCAGGTATTGGAATTATCAGCTGTGCCTCCCACTGGTCTCCTGCTGGTGCGTGAATAGGCGTTGCCCGAGGAATCTTTTTGCATTCCCAGACCATGTGGTAAAGGGTATTTGGTGTGTTGCAGAATTGGCAGTCTCTTGTAAATGTTGAGGGGCACATCGCGCGTAGTGGAGTGGCGTGGGAGTAATTGCCCATCTAAAGTCGGCGTAGAATGACGGCTTCTTTCCTGTTAAGCTTGATGTATGGTGGCGGATATCCTTCTTGTAAATGTTCTAGAATGTTGTAGTATTTTCTTTGTGCCATTTCGTCTTGGTCTGACGGTAGACGATGTCCTGGTGGGGCTGCCCGGTGTACATGTTTTTGGGCGGCGGGGTGAGCCGCTTGTTTTCCCACCATGGATTCGTGTCCCGGGGTCCAGACAATGTACGTTTCAGGGGTGTCTTGGTTGTCGATTATGTTGAGTGCAGTGTTGCTAATTCTTCCTGCCCGAAATGGCGACAGGCTGCCTGTGAGTCTGTGACGACGATGACCGGCACGTCCTATCAGCAGGTCCGCACGGCCATTCCTACGGCCACTTGTTCAGCTACCTCAATGCCCCTAGCAACCACTGAGGCAGCAGCTATCTCTTCGTTCTGCTATACGCAGATAACATACGTCCCTGCTTTGTATCTGGCGGCCTCCGTGTGTCTTATTTCTGGCTTGTTGCTTTCCTTGTTTAGTATTTTTTGTAGCGTAATGGCTCTCACTTGTCTTCACTCTTTGTTGTATTCTGAGTGCATGTTTCTTAGTATGGGTGCTCTCAGGGTCGAGGTCACATTCGAAAGAAGAAAATTGAAGATTACAAAATAAAACTCGAATTGTTGGCGCCTAGGTTGCTCGATATGGCTCAGTTGTAAAGCGACCTATGTAGTGAATTAATAGTTATGGCATAAACATTTCACATGCAGAATGTGGAATGCAATAGTTTAACCCCATTGCTCCTCGTTCAATGCACAGCGTATTCTCTGCCTTAGTGGCTGCTGATAAACTGATCTATTCGCATAAGTATAAGCACTGCATGTTCTCTGGCGTAAAAAGCAGGTGGTAAGTTTACTCATAGCAACCAAAAGCCCGTATAGTTGTTAAACACGTTTCTCTAGCTTACGCAACCGTTCCGGCGCACTATCATGCAAGTCCTCTGCACAGAGCGCCATGCAGTGTACATTAATTACCGCACTTCTTCCACTGTATCCTCTACAATGCAGGGTGGAGTGTCGGCCACGTAACCCTGTCAAGCACGGTGATCAACCAGCACTTCGTCAAGTACCGCGCCGTGGCCTCTGGTCTCAACCTGGCTGGCTTCTCCGTGGGTGGCCTCATCTTCCCGCCGACAATCCAGTATTTCATTGACCAGTTCGGCTTTCGGGGTGCATTTTTACTCGCCGGGGGGACCATACTTAATGCGACCGTCGGCACGCTCCTACAGCGCATACCCGCGCCAGAACAGCCTGGTCAAGCGATAGACAAACCTGCCAAACCTTTCGAGGTCAGTGATAGGAGCGTACCTGGGTCAGGTACCATCTCTTCAGCGCCTGTCGTTCCAGAAGTCAACTGCAAACCGGCCTTCGATCCAGACAAGGCCTTTCAAGCAGAAAGCGTTCGTTCTATCAGGGTAGCGGACGGTGACGACAAAGAAGAGGTGATTGGAGTCTATGGAGCGCCTCGCGGAAGACACAGTTGGAAATGTGGCGAGGAAAATGATGGCTTCGAGCCTTGTGAAACCACAAGTAGACAGGTATCGAAAGAAAACATTCATGTGATTCCGTGCACGGGGCGTTCTTCGAGCTTGAAGGAAAAATTTAGTAGCGGCGCACGGGAAGCCGAAAGCGCGAGAAAACGAACAACGTCGGCGATGGCAACTTTAGGAGTCCCAAACCAAGGTGTCCGCCCGGCGGAATACGGTGCTTGCAATGAAATTCGGGATCGTGCCACGCACTTTCAGCCTACAGTACAAAATACAGAGCATAACTATGGCGCGGAGCATTCGCCTAGCGAACTTTCGGCGACTCGCGTTGAAATGGCGGATACGAAAGAGGCGCGAAAGCTCCCTGGAGGCGTAAAGGCTAAACTACTGGCCGCCAAGGAACTATTGAGTTTCCTCGCGCTCACCAAGTTCTATGCTGTAGTTCTTTCCAAGATTGTGATGGTGACAAATTCAAGTATATTTTCAACCGTCATCATCGACTTTGCCCTGGACCACGGCATAGACAGGTGGAAGGCGCTCACTTTGATCTCGGCGTTCACTGCCACGGACCTGATGGCCAGGCTTACGTCTGGGTGGATCACGGACCGAAAAATCTTCTCGAGGAGCACATTTGTGGCACTTTGCATGGCGATCTGGACAGCCGTCGACATTTGCTTCGCGTTTGTTCACTCGTACGCCGTGCTCGTCATTTTGTCCGGCGTCGCCGGCTGGTGCAACGGTTCGGTGCAGCCACTGGTGCCCGTGTTGTACATGGAAGTGGTGGACATCAGCCGCTTCAGCCTGGCCTATGGGCTCAGCTCCTTCTTAGTGGGACTTACAGCATTTGCGAGGCCCTCCCTAGCAGGCAAGTGCAGGTGTTATTACTATTATTATTATTATTATTATTATTATTATTATTATTATTATTATTATTATTATTATTATTATTATTACGCTGAAAAACATACAAATTTCACAGGAAAAGGAAAAGCGAGGAGCAGGTTGGCAACTGCCACCGGAAAGGGCACAACGGCTGCCTACTCTTCAGGAAGGAGGAAATAGAAACATAGAAATGGAAGATAGGAACAAGGGGAGGAAAGGGGAAAGAAAGAGCAAGATGGCAAAGGTAACGCACTCTAGGGCCGGTCACTGCAGGTCACGTTACGAAAGAATGTTAAAATAGAAGAAATAGTGTCTGAGGTCTTGTCATTTGAAAGTAGAAATAAGCTACAAACGTGAACCTAAGTTCGTTACTTCTAGAAAAGTAAGGAGAGCGCCACGAGCCTTAAGGAGTCGAGACGCACAACCACTACGGTAGAAACATTCTTCGAGGGTCGTGCACCGCAGGCCAAGGAGGCGATAGACCCTCACTGGCGACATGCGCTGCGCAATGGAAGCGGTACACTCCAATGTCAGGTGCTGAAGTGCCTTTCAGCAACCGCAAGACGCGCACGATGTACTGGCCACCTGCCCTCATCGGTGAAAACGTTTGCACACGTTCACGCAGCCAACCCTTAGCTTGAGCAGTGCTCTAGAGCGACGAGCCAAGCCTCGACCGCGAACACGGGCCGGCAACGTTCCATTTGCGACGCGCTGGTCTCCATGCTGCTTGCGCAGGTGGCAACGAATCAACAGACGAGCGTCATCAAGTTTGCACAGAATTTCAGGCCAGACACAGTCGTTATGAGCGCAAGTTGAAGCCAGCCGATCACCCTCTTCCTCTGCGGCGATCCCTACCTGTGAAGGTACCCACTGGGCAAAGAGTAATACCTCACGGTATGCAATTTTGTTGGCGAAGTCAGTAATGCTGCGCACAACTGGACAATCGATGTAACTGCGTTTTAATGTGCTAAGGGTGGCGCGGAAGTCCTTATTAAGATCGCAATCGTCGATGAGGTTAATTTTTCTTGCACGTATTTCAGTGCAGCAGTAATCGCTGCGATATCTATGCAGTTGTTGACGAGGCTGGATGGGGTATATTAAATACACACCCTACATGAATCGAAGAACAGAAAAAAAAAAACACTTTACGGTCGCTGTGTACAGATGCATTTGTGTGTATATACTTGAAGATAATCTGGATATCTTTCGATCTTGTGTGACTGAGCCACTTATAATATTGCGGAAACAGGCATATCAGACTTCTTGTTTATGTCAGGGATTGTAAGATAAATTATAAATGGACGTCTGTTGATATCTTTCGGAGGCGGAAGCGTAAAAGGTTAATTAAATTATGGGGTTTTACGTGCCAGAACCACGCTCTGATTATGAGGCACGCCATCGTGGGAGACTCCGGACCACCTGGGGTTCCTTAACGTTCATCTAAATCTATGTACACGGGCGTCTGCAGGTACACGGCGCACCCATTGAAATGCGTGCGCCGTTGCCGGGATTCGATCCCGCGACCTCGTGCTCAGCAGCCCAACATCATAGCCACTAAGCAACTACGGCGGGTAGACAGAAGCGTAACTGAGCAGCATGTTCAGAAGTGCAGGTAAAGAAGGAATATTTAACACATCAACACCCTGTATACTCGCTAAACTTCATTAATTTAATAATTTACCGTTGTGGAGAAGCCAACATTTTCAATCCGGAAGGAATCGATTGATCAATCGATCAAGCTATCCGAAAGGTACATTGTTCTTGTTCTTTTTATTGGCTTATGCAGTTCCCCGAACGTGAACTTAATGCGACGCACCTATAGTCTCCTGATTGTGTGCTGTACCACGTGCATAAATCAGGCACTGTGTGACTGCCCTCAGTACGTGGAAGAGTGACAGATGTTGACCGGTGACTTTGTCAGCCTCGACAGCCAACCGTTGTCGAAGGAAGCAATATGGGCCATTGGTGTGGCCGCAGGTCTAGTTTTCAGGCGGCATTACTTGACTTTTTCAAAAGTACGGGTCCGGAATAGGCTTTGAGTATACTTGTCTGTTACGTGCTTTGCATATTCTTTCTGTCAACATCGCTAACCGTTATAATCCTCTTTCTTTCCCTCTTCCCTTTTCTTCTGTTCAGTATAGTTCCATGGCTAGGGAAATTTACTTCAGGCCAACCTCACTGCCTTTCATATCAATAAACTAGTCTCTCTCGCTTGTTCCGCGTTGTGATAGGCCTAGAGGCCGGTTGTCGTGTAAGCCTAGAGGTACGCTTCCTTTGGTACGGTTCTAACATACACAGATAAAATATACATTCGAAGTTCTCGAGCGAATGGCAAACGCAGTGCCTGTAAAGACAACAACTAGAATTGATTGGTATGAATGGAGCTGTATTGATGCTTCTTTACGGACAACCAGATTTGCCCTCATAAGCCATGTTGCTTTCAGGATTCAACATAACGGCTTGTAATTTCGCCTTCGTATATAACAGACCACATTTCCAAATATCTTGTAAATTTTCTTTTTTGAAAATTTCCCTAATTAAAGCATTGGTTAATATTGAAAAAAAAAATGACATCGTAAGAAGGTCGTCGGCCAGTATATGGGTATGTGAAAGGTCTTCGCGTCATTTTCTGCCTGAGCGCATTTATATAGCGAACAGATGTGCAATTGTTTCATTGCTCTAGCTTTTGTAATAAGCCACGAAAATATATGATTAGCAGCCGTCGGTCCTATATCGTCTGTAATATCAGTCAGTCATTCTGGGAAAAGAGACAAAAATGAAAAAAAAAAACGAAGATGAAAAGTCGTATATAGTCGACTCGTTCAGCTTCCATGTACAACTCTGCGATTAATTGTAGTCCCAGCATTCTGTAACCGCGGAAACGCGGCCGGCAACCGCCATGACTATCGGTGCCTCGTCCAATTAACTACACTGCAGAGAGAGAGAGAGAGAGAGAGAGAGAGGGAGGTTAAACGCCGCAGAGAGTAAGCGCTTCATCGCTAGGACCTACTGTTTTTCACACTCGTGTCACGTCCGTTTTGCCCGCAGGTTACTTCCGAGACACGCTGGGAAACTACTCTGGCCTGTTCCTCACAATAGCGGCGTTCACGGCACTTTGTACGATGCGTTGGATTTACGCTGCCGTGCAAGAAAGATGCTGTCGGGGCGGACGGAAGAAATAAGCCACCACGGATTTGCCGGATTTTCTTCTCACGCACCCGTTTGCTTGCTGTACATTTGGACTAGCCGAAGAAAGTATTATACAGGCCGCTCTCAAGACGATGCTAGGCGATGCTAAAGGCGATACTTTCTGCCAGTCATTACATTAATCTTACACGTACTGCAGTAGGCCTTCAACCCGCGATATAGCTGTTACATTCATATCGTGGGCTGGTCGCCGCCTGCCCAAGCAGGCGGCGGCCAACAGGGCGAGAGATATGCTTGCTCTAAGGCGAGATGAAAGAAGGCATCTCGTAAAGGCGGACGCGCATGCTCACATCGATTTGGTCTTGAACCACCTGCTACCCCTGGATGTCGCCCGCCGTGTAGTACCGAACATACCCGAAGACGCAGCTCCCGTCTTCATTCTGAACGATACTCCGTTCCATAAACGGCAGTGAACGGTGTGGAAGCTACGCAAGGAGATCGGTCAACAAAAGTTATCACTCCGCGCGTTCCGTGCATGATTCGCTGCGCGCCAACAGCGTTCGCTCGCGCGAGCATGCACGTGAGGCTCCTCGCGACGGAGTGCAAAGAAAAAAAAAAAGTCGGAAAGAACAACAAAAATAAAAATGATCCAGAACAGCGCATTAGCAGCCGTATACCACAGTGCCTTTGTCTCTAAGGATTGAAACTTGTTTCATTCAGTACAGAGCCTATAAAAGAATGGTTGCGCACAATTGCGGTCAAAAAAAAAAAAAAAAAGATCGTACTACATCCAAGTGCGAACGAAGCCACTGCAAGAAGTCTCTTTAGCCTCCACAGCGTTGACTGCTATGTATGGAAAGGAATGTAGAGGTACAGCCTGCACTGCATACGTCTGACCCACTAGCCAGCTGCCAGTAATCCTGATCGTTTCCACTCGCGAAGTCGGAGTCACCGAGGGCATGGAATGTCCTTTCTGACTCGTGACGAAAATGGGGAAAGGGGGAGGGCGCTGAAGCCGTCGAAGTGCGCGTCGCACATGCCCGAGTTGGGACACGCCGTGTTGGCGGACCGACGAAGTCGGCGAAGATGCCACGTGCCTCCTGCGTAAGGCGCTGCAGTGTCAAGTTTATAGAAATAACTCCTCTTACTTTGATCGTGTATCTGTAGCAGAGATTAAAAGGCAGCGGGATCGATAAAAACAGCGACGCTATAGAATGAATCAGAAGAGCCAAAATTTAACGTTGGGCAATTAAAACGACCTATAGGATGACGCGGTGGTGGCACTTTCGCGGCCTTTCTTCCTTGGCTGGCGAATATATAGTCTTCTCGTGAAGTCGTAATTCTAAGCATGAAACATATTTGGGGTGTAAATGTCCTTTGTGCAGCGCGATGCATGCTCGATTCCCGGGCTTGTGTCGCGACCCTAATACAACGTGACAGTTTCTCATATACCGCATGCGTGCAACATGCCTTTCAGCCATCAGTAAACAGGGTCCTTCGGCATAAGACGGACGCACAGATGCCGCCACGGAAAGGTGAGCAGTCTATAGCTAGCCGGAGTGAGTAACTCTGGTAACTATTCGTGAATACCGCCTATGCAGCTACTGCTGGTATATGCACAAAGAACACGAAGACTCTGCTACTACATATGTACTGTGCGAAAAGGAATATCCGTCACCGTTATAGGGTGGCATCTCTTTCCTTTATTTTCATTTCAATAAGAAAGAAATAAAGGAAAGACCCTCCATTATCCGTGTAAATTAAGGATTTCTGTATTGTGTTATGGTATAAGGATTCAACTAAATGTGTATTAATTATTACTTGATGGCACCAATATTAATAAAACCGGTGTTCTTTGTTTTGTAGGCATATATTACAGTTTTGGGCGTCATTTCTGTTGTTTTCGTTCTTTGTTACTAAGATCTCTCTATGCTTTGTATGCTCAGCGGTTTCTTTTTCTTCCTCCTTGTACTGTGCGCTATTTATTGTTAATTTCCTATATTGTATTGATGTAACCCTTTCTTTTTCTTTTTAGTCTTATACAAATTTATTGCGGTCTTCTTGTTTTCCACTTTATCGAATGTACCAACTCCCCTCTCTAATGCCCTCGGGCCCTGGGGTTAAGGAAGTAAATAAAATAAACAAATTACAACTTATCTGAACTTTTCTGACCTTATTCGCATTCCCCATCTTTTTCTCGGGTAAAGACCACTGTTACATTCATTGCTACGCATGAAACCGGTCAGGGGCATTTGCTATAAGTTTATGTAGTTCATTCACAAAAGAAAACATACCATGGAGAACCGCGATAAAGGTATTATTCACACCTCCCTTCTAATATCTACCTTTCTTTGTTTCGTTTTTTTTTCCGTACTATCCACATTATTTTCTTCTTCGGATAACAAAGAAAACAGACCTAATCTTTGTTTATTTCGGTGACTCCCTCGATGCCGCAGCTGTCAGACTTTGGCCTTGCAAATGGAAAGAAAGGCTTCGACATTCGGAGTGTGCACTGATTACTTCGATGGCTGCAATTGCGAGCCGGGGCCCTTAATCAAAGCCGTGTGTTGATAACGGTAGCGCACTGTCTGGCAGCTGACTGTGCCTCCGTTGAGCCGCCATTGAGAAGGCGCTGCCTCGGACCGACACGCTGCGAACCAGCGCCCCTTTCTGTCACCGTCTGTAACTTTGCGACTGTCGTGTCAACATCTGGCGAGGTGCGAAAGGGGCAATGACACGATAATTGTCTCGGGCACGCGCGCGGCGAGGAGGTTGTGCTGCTACGCTGACTGGACCCTTGTGATGTTGACGACAGAGATGGGGCCAGTTCCAAGCCTCACGCGAATCTTGCGGCATTCGCTCCGTCTGAGCCGCGGTGTTGCACTTGCACTGCGCCAACCGCTCTCTGACGGACATGGAGCCGACCGAAAGCAAAAAGCTAAAGTGCCTGTATCAGCGGGCGTTCCTCTTTGATAGCTGGTCGAAAGAAAACAAAGAATCACTACCTACATTAGCTATCCACGAAATACTCGCTTTAAATGCACAATAGACTGCCACACAGAGCACAGGGTCTTACAGCGTCGGTGCTCTCTGTGCGCGTGTGTGTGTGTATGTTTTTATTATTATTTACTGTATGTATAGCAGCGCGTCTTTCATTCACCACGTGGAGCTGGTTAACCCCAACATGATCTCTCTAAGCATTATAATCATTGGTTACAATCATAAGTGAAGCATAATGAAGCCAGAGAGAGCAGAGCGGAATTGAATTGCTTTCTGGGGTTTTACGCGCCAAAACTACGATTTGTAATGAGGCACGCCGTAATGGGCAACTCCGGATAAATTTTTACCACCAGAGGATACTTAACATGTCCCCAATGCACGGGACACGGGTGTTCTTGCATTTCTGCCCCATCGCGATGCGGCCCCCGCTGCCGGGATTCGATCCCGCGACTTCGTGCTTAGCAGCGCAACACCGTTGCCGCTAAGCCGCCACGGTGGGTAGAGAGCATAGGGGACGTTGTTGATACGATTAAGTGAAATGTAGAAATAATCAGGTACAGGTAAATGAAAGTGGACGAAACAATAAGCTGCGGCAGGGGGTGACCGAGCCCACATCTCCGCATTACGATGAGATACGTGTGTTCTGCCTTCATTATCTGTCACTTCTTATAATTGTGACATAAGAAAGCGAGAGCCTTTCGAATGCTCTTACTTTGCTCTCTCATCGCAAAGCGAAAGCGTAGAATTTGGCGCCCTTGACGCCGTGAGGTATAGCATGCAACAGTTTATTGGCCAGCTGCTTGCTCCTGAGATCACGTGTTACGTGACACTTGCGGTGAAAAGGACGTTCCACGTACGCCGCCTTGGCCATGAGCGGCGCTCGCCAGCAGACCCGTGGTGCTAGTCTAGTACACATGCAAGTACTTGTACACATGTACGCTTTAATATGTAAAGCACCGCAAGCGTTTGAGGGGATGTGGTTACGGTACTCACCTGCGGCAAGCTGTATTTTCGTGCACTTTCATTTTTCTTTGCCTTATTATTTCTAGATGTCTCAATTACACACGGCAATCTACTTCCTCTACGGTTTCTCAGGCTTCGTTATCTGCCACTCCTTATCATTGTGACAAAAAAACAAAAATCGAGCCCCTCGATTGCTCCCATTCTCCTCACTAAATCTTGAGCAACTCGAAGCGCCTGCCCCAAACTTCCACGGTTGTCCAGTAGACCTTGTCCTCTTCCTTGAAGGACTGAGGGGCTGTAAGACAATGTGCCTCCCGTAATGTTAGAACTTAGTGCACTTATACGTCAGTGTAAGTCAAACGGACACTATAAAGACCAACCTTAGATCTATTTAGGCAAGCAAAGTATACTCCGAAACTTCCCTGGGCCTTTATTTGGCGGGAAAGGGCTGATTGCAAGGGCAGATAATGGAGGCCGCAGTTTACCTTTTTGAATTTTGAGCTCAGACCGCATCGCAATATATTACTAACACTTCTATGAATCTTGGTAAAATGGGTGGCCAGCCGATCAGAGCCTCGTTAAAGCTTACAATAGTTTTCAAGTAAACTTGTACAGACTTGAGTCATCTCTGTGAATGGTATACAGCGTCACCTAAAGAATTTATTTTGGAATCCACGCGGGCTTTGAACTGTTTGCTCTCAGCTGATATTGATCTTGGTGTATGCCTCCCGAGAGCTGAACAGATGTGCGAAAGCTTTTCTTCTTTTTTGTCATTGTTCCGGGACCTTTTCTAAGTTCAAACTCCGAAGTATAGAACGGGAACACATCCGTAAGTGTATTCCGCTTCACAGTAACGCATGCAAAATATTTATTAACCGCACAGTGTTGTTGTTTAAACGCCATGCTGCTAATTATTTCGCAAGAACAAGAGAATGTGCCTGCGCGAAATAGTTCCCGAGTGAAGCATTCTTCTAGCAATTTCGCTGGCAGCCGACGTTCTTCCCGTGTACGCGCACCCGTGACCGAGCAGACAACCATACGCCCAGTCAGCCTTTGTGTTGCTGTCAAGGATGGCGATAAGCGGTACACGCCATAAAGCGACCGGGCCCGCACTGCAACAGCGATCGGCGCCCACCGCGTAGCAATCGCGCCATGGACTCTCCGAGGAGCTGACTTGTGGCAGTCGGCTGCTGCTGGGTCAACGTCTTCTCGTTCTGCATGATCCGCTCCGCAGCCGTCGTGTACGTGAGCATCATCGAGACGTTCCAGACGACACGAGAAGAAGCCGCCTGGCCGGTGACCCTGGCAGCCACATGCTACTTTTCTGCAGGTGACACTGCTGTGTCTCTAATACTATTATCACGTATACGCGGGATGAACGTAGTACGTGCATATGCGGAGCTCTGTAGGTTCGGCGAGTGTCTTAAGCAGCGACCACAAGAGATTTGTTTTCGACGCAAGCCGCGTGCGTATTGGCCTGAGCGTTGAGAGGGCTGTAATGCTGGCCGAAGTTTGTTCTTTGTAGGTGTACGCCCGAGTGAAGACGAAATGCCGTGGCACCTGTTTCAACCACATTAGAATGTATTAGGGTAGGGCCTGTGCCACTTTACCGTTACCGCTTAAGTTCCGGACGGCCATCCGTTGGTTCTGCGAGTGCCGCATATCTTAGCCGTGTGTGTGTGTGTGTGTGTGTGTGTGTGTGCGTGTGTGTGTGTGTGTGTGTGTGTCGCATGCTCATCGCATGTCGCATGGCTCATCGTCGCATGCGCAACGATGAGCCGGTGCGTCAATTTTATGTATATATATATATATATATATATATATATATATATATATATATATATATCCGCAAGTACTGTACGCCCACGTCGCAAATGTAGAGGCCGTTATAAAGCGAGAATACAAGCGGCATATGCCAAATGTCATGTGCATAACCGCATTGTTATTGGTATTATGTGCCGCGGATACATGGGCATCAGGTGAGGTTTGCTCACTTGAGGCTAAAGCCGCAACTATTTTCGGTTAATATGTCGGTGCGTCAGTGGTAAAACATGCATGCTTGCGTTATTTCTTTAAGCATTCTGGACTTGAAACTTCTTGGTCGACAATATTACGTACCTGCCTGGCTATGCGTATGGATGTTTGATACTGGCCGAATTCGTTGCTCGCTGTCTTGAGCTCAAGGTTAGCCACTAGTGAAAACTGTTTACATACAGTTTACAGACAAGTACAAACTGTTACCGTTTTTACAGGCAAGGTCTTGAGCATTGCAGCTCACAGGCTCCCAGAAAAGCCACAAGGTATTTCCGACATGCTATGATCAACTGCACAGCTATGCAGTTCTAGTGTGAAGCTTGTTCACTATATCTTCACCCATGAGAAAAAAAAAAAGTAAACGCCGATGACACACAATTGAGCTGTGTCCTCGCCCTGCTGAGGACATGCTGTCGAGCGCAGTTTCACGGTCTCACGTGGTATCACTAATGACATGGCGCAGTTTTGGAGAGCTTGCGATGTCGACGCTATCGCGACAGCATTCAGCTCTATTTCGAGACTCCGATATACGTGGTTGGCATTTGTTCATCGGTTGTACCTTTGATATAGATTCCTTGCTTCACTTGAAGGAGTTTCTAACTCGGAGTCCTTTGTTTCTTTCCAGCCCTGATAGCAGGTATACTTGCGAGACACGTGGTCGTGTGGAAGATCACCTTTACCGCGTGCTTTGTTGCTGCTATCGCGGTGTCCTTGTGCTTCTTCGCCACCGGCGTCACCTACCTGGCCCTCGTATACGGAGTCGTTTACGGTAATGGTGTTATTTAACTAGCGTTCGTGATGGTACACCCGCACGCATCGTTGTCTTGTCAAACGCAGTATGCCCGCTGCTGATTAGATGGGAAATACGAATGAGGGTATAGGTGCGGAGCTCCACTCCTGTCTGTTAGGACTTGAATAACCTGTAGGTGACAGGAGGACACCGTGTTGAGTTACATTACTCACCTTTGCGAGTTTATCTTTTTACTGGTTTTGTGTGGTTTTCCACTCACGTAACAGAAGTGTGGATTTACACCAGGAAGAAAACTTCCAACTAAATCCTGCGCTCTCGCGAATAACAAGGCTTGGCGCACCTTCGTATTCATTTAGTAGCAGATGGTGCGAAATGCTGTTATAGTTGTCAGGATGGCCGAGTGGTCTAAGGCGCTGCGTTCAGGTCGCAGTCCGGACTACCGGGCATGGTTTCGAATCCAACTTCTGACACGTTTGCTTTTGCTCATTTGATTATTTTTATAGGTAATTTTCTACAACGTCAGTTAGGAATACTACCTTGACTTAGGCAGCGCGAAATAACATAGACAGAGGGAACAAAGAACACACGCACAGCGCCGACTATCAAGTGAGGATTTAATGAAAAAAAAACAGACAGACGTATAAATAGACGCGCTGAAGAACACACGTGGTCCCAAGAAATAGACAAAACCTTGTTAGTTCCTACGTCACTTAGTGGTAGGCGTCCAGGTAATCTAACGCAGCGTCATGCAGCGTAATGGATGGCCTCACGACACGTGCTTCAGCCGACTTGCTTATAAAAAATGCTTCTTCTATTTCTTGTGCCACTTTGTGTCTGATTCTCGAGAGTACAGTTGCCTCGACAAACATAGGTGCGCACCCGTATTACTTGCAGTGTAATGATAACTTTGAACACGGCTGTCCCCTCAAAGAAGCTCTGTGGTCCATTACTCTCTTATTGAGACAACGACCCGTTTGTCCGAAATAACAATTCCCTCAAGATAACGGAACGCTATACACAGCATATTTGCCGTGCTCGACCAAATTTTCGCGGTGCTTGATCGTGCACTCACAAATGCCATGGCTTTTGCCTTTTATCTTGTTGTCCACTGCCGCGCAAAGCTTGCCAAGCTCATTGTTGCGGTGGTGCACCTATGGTTGCTGAGATAAGGGTACTCTCTAGAATCAAAGACAAGGTGGCACGATAAATAGAAGCAAAATTTTTTTATAAGCAAATCGTGTGAAACGTGTGTCACGAGGACAACCCTTATGCTCCATGACGCTTAGATTACCTAGACGCCCACCCTTAAGTTACGTAGCAACTAAAAAGGTTTTGGAAGAGTTGCGCGCCTAAAAGGACGAACGCAGGAAAAAAATGAGGTAGACGGAAAGGGCGCAATTCCATCTACCTCGCTTTTTTGCTGTGTTCGTACTTTCATGCGCGCAACTCTTCCTAACTTGGCCATGCACCTACTCACCCAGCAATAAGTCCTTCTACAAAGGTTTTGTCTAACTTTTTTTAGGACCACCTGTGCTGAGCTGTCTCCAGGCCATCGCCTGGAGACAGCTCCAGACGAACACCTTCCCTAACCCATTCCATTTGAAACGTATCTTCCTAGATAATCATCAGGACGACACGTGCAAATTGTGCCAGAAAGGGCCAGCAACACTGAAATACATGTTGTGGGAGTGCAATGAAATTATAGGGATAATGGCAGTTACTCCGCAGACCCTGTCGTTGAGGTGGGTTGCTGCTGTGCGTAGCTCGATCAGACCTTGGCATATAGACTTGGCCAGTCCAGCAAGCCCGTGAGGCGGCGCTAAGGCAGGGCCTTGGCGTTCCCCCGTGGGAGACCCAAGCCCGGGTCGCGTTAAACCTTGCCTGACGTTCAATAAAGTTGTATCCATCCATCCATCCATCCATCCATCCATCCATCCATCCATCCATCCATCCATCCATCCATCCGTCCGTCCGTCCGTCCGTCCGTCCGTCCGTCCGTCCGTCCGTCCATCCATCCATCCATCCATCCATCCATATATCTGTTCTTTCTTTCCCTCCGGCTATATTAATTCGCGCTGCCTAGGTCAAAGATGCGTTACCAACTCGCCCAACACGCCACCCTTCTGTAGGAATACTTCTAGCGAAATCCTGCATTGTCCTTTCCGGGTTCACCGCTTTGATCGTATGTGTGGGTTACCTCAAACAATTGCTATTTAAGGCCGTTATATGAACTGCAACGCGAAGCGCATGGCTTCATAGAGCATGGAAATGTTTTTTCGATTTCGAAACGACCACCAGCGGCGTAATAACGGTATAAGGTTGAAAGTTTGTTGATCTATTACGATATAGGTACGTACGTGCAAATGTGCAAACGGAAACGCTATGGTTCCGAGGAGGTCTCAGCGTTATTTTTTTACCGTTAAACTGTCCAGGGCTAAGCGTCGGTCAGCTCTCCCTGTCAAGCACGGTGATCAACCAGCACTTCACCAAGTATCGAGCTGTTGCTTCTGGGCTCAACATGGCCGGCTTCTCCGTGGGCGGTCTCATCTTTCCGCCCACAATCCAGTTCTTCTTCGACGAGTTCGGCTTCCGGGGTGCATTCTTGCTCGCAGGTGGAACCATACTAAACGGAACTGCTGGCACGCTACTGCAGCGCATACCAGCACCAAAACAGGCTCCTCAGCCTGCACAGGAGTCTGCGGAAGTCACTAAACAGAACATTCAAGACTCGGACACTACGGAGGGAGCGCGCGTGCTATCAGAATCCACCAGTACGTTGCACTGTCAAAATGAGGAGTCAGCCATCACGAAGCACAACTTGAAGAGCGGCGTGAAAAATGCGGGTTTTGAGCCAAGCGAACCTGCCGACGGAAGCACCCCGACGGAAAACGTGCACGTGGTTGAATGCAGCACATGCTGTCTGAGCGTGAAAGAAAACATCACTTGCGGGCGGGATTCCCCCAAAACAGAAAGGAGAGCTAACTTGTCAGTGGATGCAGAAGCTCCCATCCGAAATATTCTTCGTGAAGACTACGTCACGCATAAAGCGGACACGTGCCGAAAGGGTGCGCCGTTTCCGCTTCCTGTGCATAAAGCGAAGCTAACGCTTAGTGCAGAGCAGTCTTCCAGCAAGCTCTCGATATGTGCTGCGGAAGTGCACCCTACAGAAGCGGCGCAGAGGACTTCCGGAGGTGTCAAGTCAGCGCTGCTGGCGGCCAAAGAACTGTTCAGTTTCCTCGCGCTTGCCAAGTACTACGTAGTGGTCCTGTCCAAAGTTGTTATCGTCACAAATGCAATGACGTTTTCTACAGTTATCATCGACCTCGCCATGGACCACGGCATAAACAGATGGAGGGCGCTCACTTTGATCTCGGCGTACACAGGCATGGACCTCACGGCCAGACTCGCTTCCGGGTGGATCACAGACCGAAACTTTTTGTCCAGGAAAGCGTTGATGGCGTTCTGCATGTCAGTCTGGACGGCTGCTAACTTTTGCTTCGCATTTGGTGACTCGTACGTTGTGCTCGTGATTGTGTCTGGCGTGGCGGGCTGGTGCAATGGTTCGACGCTGCCGTTGGTGCCGGTGTTGTACATGGAGGTGGTGGACATTGGTCGCTTCAGTGTTGCCTATGGACTAAGTTCATTCTTAGTGGGACTAACGGGACTACCAAGACCATCTCTAACAGGCAAGTGCAGGTAAATGAAGTATATTTGTACCTGTACCCTATTTGTACCTTTTGACAACGCACCTTGTTGTCTTACATGACCAGGAATTTTTGACATTACCCCTCAATCTGTTGAACTTCGCCACAATACACCAGCATAACTTAACGGTTAGCAACTTGATGAAACTAAGCCATTATGAGTTATGCTGTTGTATTGCGGTGCAGCTCAACAAATTGCCGAAGGGGCAATGTCCAAATTCCTGGGCATGATGATAGGCAAATTAGTTTAGTCGTCACGTTTTGCCTAATTTGCATAAATTGTATAGTCAGCAGTGCGTTGGCCCGTATTGGGGGAAAGCTGCTGATTACCTTCTAAATGCGTTCGCTTTATGAAGTTGTCTAGGCTGCTACCCCATTTACTGATTGCCAGTTCTCCAGAATATAAATTTCAGTCCTTTTTCGTAGCGTCCTCAAGTTGCTTCATTTTGTGCTCAAAGCTGGCAATTCTCAGCTATACTGACTAGGAGTAGAGGACTAACATTTTTGAAGCAGATGATCTGGAAGTTCTGGTCCCTCCATCGTAGAAGAAGGTGGTCATCGCAACAGAAGGTGGTCAATGCACTTGTGCTCACGACCCTTACGCTCCAGTACGCATCCTTTCCGCGCTCACGTGTCTTCTTGGGCTCTCCATTTTCCATCTTTTAGGTTCACTTGCTCTGCTACCCCTGTGTACGATTTGAAGAGACACGTTCTCTTGTAGTTAACCTCTCGGTCTTCCTCCCAAATTCTGTTTCCCTCTTTCTCTTTCTACCCCTTGCGTACTGTCGCTAAACTTTAGTTTCAACATGCAGGTTACTTCAGGGACAAGCTGGGAAGCTACTCGGGCCTGTTCCTTCTGACCGGTACATGCAGCGCGCTCTCCGCAATGCGCTGGACGTACGTTACCGTGCGAGAAAAGTGCTGTCGAAACCGACAGAAAGAATAAAGCTTGTACAAAATCAGAGTGCTGCCATAGCATGTCGTATTCGTGCCTGTTGTTGCCATCACGAATTCTCAGAAGTTGCCGAATTGAACGTGGATTCTACAAGGGACACATTATTGCTTTTTTTTTCTTCGCGCACTAAACAGACAACACTCACTCTGCTGCGCGAGGGTGATAACAGGAGGAAAGACACGTGTACTGTGTATCTTAAGTCCGCGTGCTTTGTCCGCGAGTTTTGCGTATAGTCTTGAAGAAGGAAAGAAACGAGCTGAGCTGCAGCGAAAGACTCGAAATTTTTAGCGTATGGAGGGAGTGTTTCAGCGACGTACGTACCGGAAACACTGCGCAAGGGCACACGGCACACTGACCAATTAGGCAAGCGCATTTCAGTAGCCACCTTTGCGACTGCTGTATCAATCAACCTTTGGCGCTGCAATACATAATCAAGATCACATTTCGGAGCACTTGCGCCTGTAGAAGGTGACAAGTGAACAAAGTAGCGCATACCAAATGAAAATTCCACCGAGCGATCCAGGGATGACATTTCAGTTGCTCCTTGTCTTTTGCGCAGTGATTCTCGATTGTTACTCTGCAGATGCACCGTACGAAAATATGGAGCGCCACATTTACAGCTGTATCGCGTTTTGTTTTACTTTTCCTTCTTCTTCTTTTTTTTTATGTCAATTGACACTTCTTAAAGACGCCATCATTTTCTTCAACATATCTAATAAGAGAGAGAAAAAGAAACGCTTGCAGTATACCAAAGGGACAAACTTTATCATCTCTTCGTTCTCTCCCAAAAAACCATGACCTCTCTAACATCTTGTATTTAGGCCATCTACTGTAAAGGAAACGACCATACATCTGAAAGCTAGAGATCGCAGCGCTTTAGATGACGCGCCCGCAACTATGCTTATCCAACATGAGCCCCTACGTGCCGAAGACTTTTACTAAAGTCACTCAAAAGGCCTAAAGAGAAAAATAGAGACAGAGGAATGAAGTAAGAAAACGAGGTTAATGGGAGAAGATTGCTGGCTAGTAACCCCTTTTTGGAGTTAGATTATAAATAGCATAGAAAAGTTGAGGAGACGAGCGAAGTAATCGCCGGCGGTGCACACAGGTGTGGTGGGGGCACTTAGTCACGTTCACAGCCTATCGTGAAAATAGGTCGCCCTGTAACAAGCAAACAAAAACAAACTATATAATTAACTAACTAGAGCTTTAAAGAATCCCTAAAGAGAAACATTAAGTTAATCTAGATCGGCGAATGTTGCTTCCGGAATCGCGAATCGGTTGATCTTAGCGTGGCAGGACTATCGGTGAACTTGGATTCACACGACGAAACGAATTCTGTGGACGAATATGACGCGCGACTCAGTGCCGCGAATCACACTGCCCGCAAGGAGATGAGCCAGATGAGCTGTTAGCGACGCCATTCGTTGCTGCTAAGCCAGCTGATGCTCGCTGCAGACCGTCATGCGAATTTAGCTTAAGTATGACGTAATAGTTCTGCGGAAACTCGCGAGGTGGAGAGAAGTAATTAATAAATGGAAAATGAGACATCCACCCGAACGTAGCTAAGTGCTACAAGGGGAAACCCATACGGGTTCCTCGAAGAAAAGCTTCGCAGTTGCAGAAAAATTCGTCCTGGTCCGGGACTCGAACCCGGGACCAACGCCTTTCGGTGCAGCCGCTCTACCATCTGAGCTAACCAGGTGGCTAGCAGAAGGTCCCGGGTTCGAGTCCCGGACCAGGACGAATTTTTCTTCAACTGCGAAGCTTTTCTTCGAGGAAACCGTTTGGATTTCCTTTGTAGCACTTAGCTACGTTCGGGTGGATGTCTCATTTTCCCTTTAATAATTAGCTTAAGTATATAGGACAGGCGTCACAGTTACCTTGTACTTCTCGCACCAGGTCTCCATGGCATCACAGATTCGGCATTGCCTGCTCGGCGCTAGTTAATTATTGACGAATAAAGGAAGCATTATTCACTGAATTGGAAAGGAAGTGATGATTCAACTTCGCAACTTCTCCCAGTTCTTCCATAGAGGAAAAAGCGTGTATATACTCGAAAGTAGCGTGATATTGGTGACGTCAGAAAGACGTAATCAGCGCCGTGATTCGAGCGCAAAACTCAAAAAATGGAATTTCGACCTTCAGCTTTCCCGCTGTAGTAGCCAAAACTTTTTTTTTTATTTTTGTGCTAAGAAGACATTCACAGTGTAATCTATAGACGTCCTTAAGTGATCTAGTGTTTACCTCTAATATCTCTCTTAGCTGGATTGTGTCTCTTTATGCTGAGCATAGCGTCGCCCCTCGACTGAAGAAGACGCTATTATTCTCAAGAATTGCGGCGGAGTGTCAGTGAAGTACAGTGGCCACTTCAGCCAAGGGGCGGCACTGGCCTGCACTTTCTTATAGGGCTTGGTGGCGCAAGCCACCACCCGTTTCAAAGGGGACGTCCACAGAGTCGGTCCATCCATCCATACATCCTTTGAGCCCAGGTGGAGTATTGAGTGGAGGGACGTTCTACGCTCTAAAGAAAGTTTACAGCCCCCCCCACCCCCCCCCCCTTTTTGGGGTGTATATCTGCCACACAACAATAATCGTCATCTGCCTTGCTTGCGTTTCCTTTCTTCAAAAACGCCGCGCCCTCTACTTTCCTGTCGGTAATGCTGTCGGTGTCATGCTGATAACGCGCATGCCGTTCGTTACAGGGAAGTACCGGGGTCGCAGAGTTCAAGAAAGGAAATGCGGACAAGACAGATGACGTTTATCGTTGTGTGGCAAGATACGACTCAAAGGGTGTAAACTTTTCTTAAAGTGTGGAATGCTTAGCGACGTCATTATGTAGCAAGGAAAAAAAAACTAGAAGGGAGAGCCACGCGACCATTTTGAAGTCTTGTTTTTTTTTTTTTTAATTCGAAAGCATGCCCTTAGGCATAATACAAAAGATGTTAGAAATACACGAACAGATTCGACTCGTGCACGAAATCTAGGAGTGAACGATGATGGGGTCCATGAATCCAACGTTCAAGGTCGGGTGGGCGGCCAGGCCGAAGGCCTGTTGCCCGGAGATGGCGGAGACGGCTTAGATGAAGCCCTGGGCACGTCCATAATAGGTGTGTCACTGTCACATTTTGGATTCCTGTGTTGCAAAATGGGCACGATGAGCCGTAAGGACCATGGTATTGTTGTGGCCAGAGAGCGGTCACAGACGGGGTGAGTGCGACCCCGACACGTAGCCTCCTTAACGTAACCTCCTCTCGGCGGGTTAACCCGCCAGGGAGGTCTGACCCACACGGAGGTATGAGAGCTCGTGTGGTACGTCGGAGGTTTTCCTTTTCCCGGATCAGTCGTCCACAGGCGTCTTCAGGAAAATGTGGAAGTGGGTATGTTGTAATCTGTGGGTGGGTTGCCATATCTGCTTCAAGGAGACCCGGCAGGGCTGCTCGAGGCACCCACTGGACGCGTATGAGGATATTCGCAGTGGCAGCAAGACGGTGAATGCTATCTGAGAATAGAGTGGACCGAGACACCCTACGTATGTCGTGGATGGCTTGAGTCGAGTCTGTGCGAATGATGAGTTGAGAGTAGCGAGCATCTTGAACAGTAGGTAGCAACGCGGCCAAGCCGTCTCGTATGGCAGCAAGCTCGGCAAGGTAGGCCGGTGGTGCAGGATCGGCAACATACGAGCACGTTTGGCCTGCCTCTGGTATCAATGGACACACGAGAGCTGTGTGAATCATGGTGCCATTAACACTGGCATCAGTGTATGCTACAAGAGTCGTATCGTCTTGATTGTCATCGGCACGATGAAGGCGGGAAACATGGGCATTCGCCTGACGAGGAACCGGGCTATACAGACGACCAAGAGGCTTATTGTCACTTAATTGTACCCTTTTCCACGGAGCTACATCGGGTCTCGTAGATGCTGGATTGTCTATTTCGTGTCCCATGTACCAGGCCAGTGAAGCAGCCGAGCCGAAATATGATGGCTTTAGGGCGCGCGTGCATCGACGTTGGTGTACGAGTTCGTCAATAGTGTTGAGTTGGGACTCAGCCTGTAGGGTTGGCAACGGAGTGAGACGTGGTAGTCCCGTTATGGCCCGCATAGCTTCATTATTAATGGCCTCAAGGCGAGCCCATTGTGCCTTCGTGAGATGATGAAACTGGGCTCTGTAGACGAGTCGTGGTTGCAATACAGAACGGACCAGAAGGCGAGCCATGTTGGTGCTCGCTCCGCCAGATTTCTTCGCAATCCGACGTATCAACTGTATCGTTTCTGCGGTCTGTTGCTTCGCATTCTTGACCCATGGTCCCGCAGATCCGGAGGAATCCATTTCAAGGCCGAGTACACGGACAGTTGAAGCCTCATGTAATGGTTGCTGATCCAGAGTTAACTGAAGAGGCCGGAGTGCCAGTAGACGGCGCCCATACTTGTTCGCTACTGACATGTACGTCGTCTTGTCCTTGGAAATATCAAGGCCTATCTGAGCACACCAGTTGTGCGTCATGTTTAGGGCCTCTTGGAGCGCTTGTTCTTGGTGGCAGATTTCAGGATGAACTGACCAGACAGTGATGTCGTCTGCGTACATTATGTACTGTGCGTTATGTATCGTGGCTAGCTTCCAGGCTAGTGGAAGGAGAGCAATATTGAAAAGGACTGGTGCGAGCACAGATCCTTGTGGGACACCCCGATGTGCGACGAACTGACCTACTGCTTGGCCAGCCAGGCGAATGGAGAAGGTGCGAGCGCACAGGAAGGCTTCGACGAATGTGCAGACACGGCTAGGGAATTGAAGCCAATGGAGAATTCCGACAATTGCTTCGTGACTCACATGGTCGTATGCTTTACGAATATCCATTGCCAGAATCGTGCGAATTCTTCGGGAGTGGCCTCCGATGAGAACCATAGAAGATAGGTACGCAAGGCCATCCTCTGCGCCTAGATGAGCACGGAACCCGATTTGGCCAGGATGATACCATGAGTACCGCTCGAGCCACCATGTAATACGTGTCGCGAGCATACGCTCCATCAGCTTGCCTAACGTTGAGGTTAGTGCTATTGGGCGCATATGAGCGATATTATCTTGGGGTTTTCCGGGTTTGGGAATAGGGACCATTTCTGCATGCCGCCAAGAATCGGGAATGACTCCTGTAGCCCAAGCTTCGTTTATGGCCCCCAACAGCACTTCGAGAACCTTGCCTTCCGTGTTTTTATAAAGTTCATACGGTATGCCATCCGGTCCTGGTGCCTTGCATGGCTTCGACAGGTCGATTGCCGCTAAAAATTCCGCCATAGTGAAGGCAGCTTGTATACCCTCGATGTCAGAGAGCGTAGGCGGCGTGCCTGCGTCCGCGGGAAGGCAGTTTTGAACAACGAAGGGAGGCGGTGCTGTGTCCAAAGCCGGAAAAAAGGTGTGGGCGACAGTTTCTGCGAATACTGCTGGTGTCTGGCCCGATGCTAACAGGGCGCAGGCTGCGGGCTCTGGAGGGCGCCGACCACGTTCCATTACTCGGAAGGTGCGCCAAATGGAGGCATTGGACGACGAAGGTCCGAGAGAAGAGCACCAGTCCATCCAGCGGCCACGTTCTAAGCGGTGTTCATGGCGCCGAGCTACTGCAGTAAGGCGTTGGGCCTCTAAGCGAAGGGTATTTGATGCAGGGTCACGTTCTGATGCAAGTTCTGCTTGGCGGCGCGACGCCCAGAGACGCAGAAGTTGCAAATCAGGAGCGGTTCGCGATTCATCAACCCACGACGTACGTGTCGCCTCAACTAATGCCGCCTTAAGACAATGGGACGGGTCCACCATGAAGTTGGATACATTGCTTTCTGATACCGCCCTGTATCGATCCCAGTCCACCACTCGACATAGTCGGCGGAGGCGGCCTGTTCCGCCCGAAGATAAGCCAAGGTGAATCGGATGATGGTCGCTACCCCAGCAGTCGGGTTCACATGACCACGAGACGGTCGTCCTTCCTAGCCACCAAGATAAGTCCGGTGAGTGTGGCGGCGCGCAAGGGTGGTCTCGCCGACGAGTAGGCAGACACATTATTAAGCAGAGTGAATTGGGCGTCCATAAATGTGTCCAGCACACATGTACCACGCGCACTGGAAATAGCGTATCCCCATGTGGTGTGGGGCGCGTTAAAATCTCCTGCGACCATAATGGGGCAACCAGGATGTTTCTGTCGTAGGTGCGCAAGCCAGCCGAGACACAACCGAGCCGCACGACCGCTGTAAGGGCGGGCATAGTATGAAACGATGATAACGTCCGTGCGTTGGAGACGAACCAATACGGCCACGACTTCTTGCCATAGAGTACACCACCGTGAAAGATCAACACGAGTCTGATGAAGAGTGCATCTTACATACGCTGCAACCTTTCCTGGAGGGACATCGGGCGTAGCACTCCTACGATCCAACATTGAAGGCGATGAGTATGCCACAAATCCTGGAATGGGTGGCAGGCCGTTGGATTCTTGAAGCAGTAGAGCCCAAGCATGCAGCTTCCCATATCTGAGACGCTGACGCAGCTCTCCGACCTTCCCCGCGATGCCGCGACAGTTCCACTGTAAGATGCCTTCTGGCACACTTGAAGACGTAGCAGCCATCATAGATTAAGATTGGCCAGTAGGACCGAGGTGAGATGCTGGAGCTGTTGCGCAACGAAGCGCAGGAGTTCTTGGGGTGAAAGAGGCTTCGACACAGATGCCGGGTTAGCCATATGAGCAGGACTAGACGACGACGGTGAATGCGACGGCCGCGCTCCGTCATGACGACGCCGGAGCACTGTACGGCGTTCCTTGAGACGTTGGATCTCCCTTTCAAGGTTGGAGAGGCGAGCGTCGATCTCGAACTCTTCGTCTGCCAAAGGAAGCGGCGTGTCTTCTATCGATTGTGATGCCCGTTGCGGTCGTGAAGTGGACGACCTAACAGCCGCGCTATAGGTACGAGTGGCAGCATCACTTGTCTCTGTACTTGCTTTTGTCACCTGGCTAGCGTCCTCTTCCAGCGAGGCCAGTACTGCGTAACGGTTGTACACAGGGACTTGTTTCATTGATGAATCTCGAGGGGTCCGTGCTGGCTGTCGATAATGGCGTTGTCGAACCTTCTTAGTGGCCTTCAACTTCGTAGGACAGGTCGTGGAAGTGATGTCATGATCGTTTGTTTGGCATAGGCCGCATCTAAACGATGCTGACGGTTCAGGCTCCATGGTGTCGTCTTTAGGTGGGTAGGGGCAGGATGATTTCATGTGTCCCTGTCTAAAGCAAGAGTAGCAGTACACAACGGAAGGCTTGAACGGACGCGGGCGCAGTACGCAGCCGTAATACAGGATACGTTCAGGTGGGGAATTAGGACCTTGAAGCGTGATTAGGCACGTACGACCGCTGCCTAGGTAGCGAGCAGCCACGACCTTGTGTGTGGGACACGATAGTTCCTGCAGGAGCCTCTCGGGTTCTTCGTCAAGGTCAACGCCATTAACCACGTAGCGTCTTAAATCTGTACCACTGGCGAGGTATGCCTGGACTGGAAGGACACACTCTTCCGAGACTTGTATTTGTTGCAGTTCTTCGAGTTTATAAACTAGTGCCATAGCAGACACCCATACTGAGACCGTATTAGTTGGTTTGTGTAGAGCAAAACCTTGAAATCGGGAAGTCTCGAGGCAGGCATCCAGGGCCGCTTGAATGATACGGTTGGGCAGAGTGGACATGTCATATCTAGCACGAGGCTTGATAACCACTTTGTACCACGATGTCGTTGGCGACTCCGGAGACGTGCGTGTCGGTCGTGCAGGCAGGCCTTGTGATGAGCGAGGTCTTTTCGGGGCTGCTGGAGCTACATTTTCATCCGATGGAAGGCCAGTAGCTTCCTTCGTCCTCTTGGCTGAGGTGTGCGCCACGACAGCAGGGCTGTTCTGGTCCATGTTGGTGGTATCCATGCTCAGGGTACCGCCTTCACCCGTTGCACTTGTCCCCACGGAGGAGACGTTCCTGGCTTGGATGGCAGTTGCATCGGTAATGTTCCGCTCCCTCGACGCAGCGGACAGCAGCTTGGATGCTCCGCGCCGGCGCGGCGAGTGCCGCGGGGGCACTCGCACTCGCGAAGCCGCACAAGAACTCGAGCTCGACGGCGCAGCAGGAGGGTGTAGATGACGACGTACCTTGTAGATAGGCGCCAGTAGTAATTACGAACCGCCAAAGCGGTCCATAAACAACAGAGTCCCAGTAGCGGGGAAAAGAAACCAGCAAACGGGGCGAAAATCCGGAGCTACGGAAAAACACGTCCGAGCGGCGAAGTCTTTAGTTGCACAAGACATTCAGGAAAGGCTCATGGGAAATAGGCTTGGCTACGTGATAGCCAAGCGGTACACATGTTCTATAGCCGCCGAGCGCGAGGTGATTACGGGGAAAGTACAAGCGAGGGCGCGTGTTGAGGGCCGATCATGATAGGGCACCCTGAGAGCTACCACAAACCAGGCAATGTCTTTAAAGACCACGTAGGACCTAGTTCCCAACGTCAACACGCCCCAAAGTAAAAGAAGGGCGAGGTCAGAAGAGGCTGCTTTGCTGAGGGTAGCTGCCTCATGTCATCGTGCCTCCTAGTGTTTTTTCACTTCCACCGTGCACGGCATGCTCATCCGGGGACTGAATTTAGCTGAGCCATCTAAGCGTAATCGGTCCAGAGCTGACGTATGAGCAATCTGTAAACCCAGCGCTGTAGTGAGCACTGTGCCATGCGCACCGGAGCGAGGACCGTCCAAGGGTGAGCAGTGGAGATAACGTTCATCAGGTGACGTAACTTATCTTTCTGCGGCCATAATTTGTTATCTTGCAAAGGACGGTCAGTGTGCGGCCCTGGATTCAGCGCCAGTCTTTTTGTTGGTTTTGACCCATAATGGCGTAATGTGTGCCTATTATTGCCGTTTATCTTGACTTTTTATACATCCTATTTCGCAGGATTTTACGAGCGATTCCGAGCGGTACATTATTTGCTAAACGCATAATATATTGCACGCATCTGCGCTGCTTCTTTCTTCAGGCGTTGTGAATAGAATAAAGCGCACGACATACTTTCGTTCTAAGAAACGTTGCGCTATAGCATTCCTTTATTGTTCTATACGGAAACACGTTTAACTGCTTTTATCAACGCGGACCACATGCTCTTGCATAATTCCTGTTTGTGAGCAAATATATATGACTACACATTATCAAACTTCTCTGGTCCGAGCTTTGTACGGCTAATAAAAGCGTGTTTTCTGTGTCTAAACAAGATCGAAAACGTAGGAAATAGTAAGGCAGGTTAACCAGGAAATTGTCCGGTTAAGACAGGAAAAAGTAGGGAGGGGAAAAAGATTATAGCGGAAACTTTCCTTGGCATGTCGAAGCCTTCTGCCCCAAATTTCATAGACTGCAATGAGCTCATGACACGGTAACTCTTGATCAAAATTGCGCTACAAATGGCCCACAATTATTCGAAGAATAAATGTTGCATGCTGCTACAGGAGAAGAGCTCACAAGATGCCGTACAGAGGCTTAATCTCACTGCGCTGTAACGTGTGGGGACGTGCGAATTTTCTAGCGGGACCAATAATTAAAGGCACCAAGTGCACATAAATTACGTAATTAGTGTTTCTGACACTGCTATCTAACATTAGGTTTGGGTTCAGTTTTTCCCCATGTCTGCTAAACCTTGTAAACCATATCGATTCCTACAAAAATGGTCGTTTCAGAAAGCACTGAAAGCCGTTAAACCACAGGTAAGCGCTACGCGCCATTACATTATGAAAGATTACAAAATCAAGAGCCCTGAGCAGCTGTGGCTGCAGCATTGCGGGCGAGTTTCTGTGCGTAGGAGCGCACGGAAAACCGGAAGAGTCTGTATAGACCCTTATCACAGCACGCCCGTGGGCGCTGCCATGTTGGATCACGTGATGGTGCGTCCATTACTCGCCTCAGTTGGCCTCTGCTGCCTTTGCTGCCTCTGTTTCCAACGGTAGCACACGGCCCCGGGGCGGCTCAGCAATCTGCTGTTTCTGCGTTTGTCGCCGACAGTGATTGCGTGAATGGCACGAAACTTTGGAAAAGCATCAGAAGACATGTAAGTGTTGCATATCCATACTTCCGAGATCATTACGCCATTCTAAGCTCAGTGACGCCTTTCACCGGCAGAAGATGCCGAGAGCGAATGGGGCTATACTAATACAGCTACAACCAAATTAGGAAGGCCCACTAAGCTTCAACAAGACACTCCCTCACGAGAACAGGAATTGGCCTCCCTGGTGCAGTATTCGACCACTTCTTCCCAAATTAATCACTCAATTACCCAATGGCCCGAAGTCCCCAGAAGCTGCGGAGCACCTGACCAAGGCGGCGGCCAGACCTGTAACGCAGCAGAGGGTGCTAAGAATCTCTGGGTCCGGACAGGCCGCCAATGGAAACTGACCCTTGAAACTTTTAACACCCGAACCCTCTCGAGTGAGGCTAGCTTAGCACGACTCTTTGAGGAATTATCAGACATTGTTTTTGATATCATCAGAGATTAGAAGAACTGATGAGGCTTATACATTGCTGAATAACGGACATGTTCTCTGCTATAGAGGTCTCCTAGATAAAAGCAATACGGGGTAGGATTCCTAATCCATAACGACTTAGCGGGCAACATTGACGAATTCTACAGCATTAATGAGGGGGTAGCCGTAGACGTAATCAAGCTTAATAAGTGGTATAGATTAAAGGTAGTACAAACCTACGTTCCAACCTCTAGTCACAACGATGAAGAAATAGAACAGTTTTATGAAGATGTTGATTTAGCGGCGCGAAAAGTGCAAACTCTGTATACTGTAGTCACAGGCGACTTCAGTGCAAAAGTGGGGAAAAAGCAGGCTGGTGAACAAGCAACTGGCAACTACGGCGTGGATTCTAGAAACACTCGAGGAGAGATGATGGTACAATTCTAGCAAACCAGATTTTTTTCAAGGGAATTTTCCACGTCTCAGTAATTTCTCTCGTCGTATTCGAGTGCTGATTGCCGTGTTATAGTTTGTTAACGAAGCTTTCCCTCAAGTCTAAATATTTTAAGGCAGTTTTCCTAGCCTCTAAAGCCGCTCGAGTTCGCTCTTCTCCTTGAGCGGCCATTTTTCCTAGAAAGTATGCCTTCCAACTACTCTGCCCTTAAACTGGCTCTCTCAACTACTACACGCAGAGACAAAGCAACAGCGCGCGCATTAGATCCCATCGATGAGATGAATATTTACAATTAGTATTAGGGTTAAAATTATATTCGAGTGCTGATTGCCGTGCTATCGTTTGCTAATGAAGCTTTCCCTCAAGTCTAAATATTTTAAGGCAGTTTGTCGTGTGCGTATCGTGGCTACGCACGCTTATATCGCATTCCGTTTCTCTACCACGGCTGCGCTTTAAAACCACGGCGCTGCAGTTTTTGCTTTTCTTTTCTTTCTTCTTCTCCGCCCTTAAACTGGCTCTCTCAACTATCGACTATCGACTAGTCGATAGTCGAAAAACCGACTATCGCGGACAACATGAGTCTCTTTCCACGTAAGTGTGAGGCTCGGAGGAGGAGCTGTGGCGCTTGAAAGTAGCCTGGGGCCTGACGAACCAACCGACTGAGCTATCTTTCCGGGCAACATCGAAGGGTCACGAGTTCAAATCACCTGTTATGTTCCGTTTTTTTTTTTTTTTTCCGCCCCTTTTTCTTTTTTTTTTTTCTTTCTTTTAATGTCTTTTCCTTTATTTTATCACTGTACGGGAACCCTCCTAAAAAAAAAAATAGATATATATCTTCAAATATGTAAGGCCTCACATGTGCAGGTCATAAATACGAGGTTCTCTAGCCGAGTGCCATCCATGCGGTATAACCGAGCTCAGATTGGTCCACCTTGACTGACCAAGTAGGGCACCACTGTAGGTTAAATGAGGCGTACAACTCCTGCGGGACCCACCGTGGTTGCTCAGTGGTTATGGTGTTAGACTGCTGAGCACGAGGTCGCGGGATCGGACCCCGACCACGGCGGCCGCATTTCGATGGGGGCGAAATGCGAAAACACCCGTGTACTTAGAATTAAGTGCACGTTAAAGAACCCCAGGTGGTCGAAATTTTCGGAGTCCTCCACTACGGCGTGCATAATCAGAAAGTGGTTTTGTCACGTAAAACCCCATAAATTAATTTTTAATTTAACTCCTACGGGGACGGTAGAGTATCCGTCTCCAGTGCAAGAGGACCGTGATTCAAATCCCGGTGCCGCGCTATTCTCCACCGGAAAATACAAAAAAAAAAAAACCGTGTGTTGAGAAAATTGCACAAACAGGCCTGGAGTGCGGCCTGATCCCGGTGACCAGAACCGGTAACGCACTCTCTCACCAGAGCAGGATTGGCCACCCTGGTGCAGTACTTGGCCACAACCTCCTATATGAATACAACAATCGAACCCCGGCCCTCAGTCCCCAGCAGCCGCGAAGCAACTGACCACGGCGGCGGTCAGATCTGTGACGCTGCAGAGGGTGCTAAGAATACCTGGCTCCGGACAGGCCGCCATTGGAATCTGAACCTGGCAACGTTTAACGTTAGAACGCTATCTAGTGAGGCGAGTCTAGCAGTGTTATTGGAGGAATTAGAGGGTAGTAAATGGGATATAATAGGACTCAGTGAGGTTAGGAGGACAAAAGAAGCATATACAGTGCTAAAAAGCGGGCATGTACTGTGTTACCGGGGCTTAGCGGAGAGACGAGAACTAGGAGTCGGATTCCTGATTAATAAGGAAATAGCTGGTAACATACAGGAATTCTATAGCATTAACGAGAGGGTGGCATGTCTTGTTGTGAAACTTAATAAGAGGTGCAAAATGAAGGTTGTACAGGTCTACGCTCCTACATCTAGTCATGATGACCAGGAAGTCGAAAGCTTTTATGAAGACGTAGAATCGGCGATGGGTAAAGTCAAAACAAAATACACTATACTGATGGGCGACTTCAATGCCAGGGTAGGCAAGAAGCAGGCTGGAGACAAGTCAGTGGGGGAATATGGCATAGGCTCTAGGAATAGCAGAGGAGAATTATTAGTAGAGTTTGCAGAACAGAACAATATGCGTATAATGAATACCTTTTTCCGCAAGCGGGTTAGCCGAAAGTGGACGTGGAGGAGCCCGAATGGTGAGACTAGAAATGAAATCGACTTCATACTCTGCGCGAACCCTGGCATCATTCAAGATGTAGACGTGCTCGGCAAGGTACGCTGCAGTGACCACAGGATGGTAAGAACTCGAATTAGCCTAGACTTGAGGAGGGAACGAAAGAAACTGGTACACAAGAAGCCAATCAATGAGTTAGCGGTAAGAGGGAAACTAGAGGAATTCCGGATCGAACTACAGAACAGGTATTCGGCTTTAACTCAGGAAGAGGACCTTAGTGTTGAAGCAATGAACGACAATCTCATGGGCATCATCAAGGAGTGCGCAATAGAAGTCGGTGGTAACGCCGTTAGACAGGAAACCAGTAAGCTATCGCAGGAGACGAAAGATCTGATCAAGAAACGCCAATGTATGAAAGCCTCTAATCCTACAGCTAGAATAGAACTGGCAGAACTTTCTAAGTTAATCAACAAGCGTAAGACAGCGGACATCAGGAACTATAATATGGATAGAATTGAACAGGCTCTCAGGAAAGGAGGAAGCCTAAAAACAGTGAAGAAGAAACTAGGAATAGGCAAGAATCAGATGTGTGCGTTAAGAGACAAAGCCGGCAATATCGTTACTAATATGGACGAGATAGTTCAAGTGGCTGAGGAGTTCTATAGAGATTTATACAGTACCAGTGGCACCCACGACGATAGTGGAAGAGAGAATAGCCTAGAGGAATTCGAAATCCCACAGGTAACGCCAGAAGAAGTAAAGAAAGCCTTAGGAGCTATGCAAAGGGGGAAGGCAGCTGGGGAGGATCAGGTAACAGCAGATTTGTTGAAGGATGGTGGTCAGATTGTGCTAGAGAAACTGGCCACCCTGTATACGCAATGCCTCATAACCTCGAGCGTACCGGAATCTTGGAAGAACGCTAACATAATCCTAATCCATAAGAAAGGGGACGCCAAAGACTTGAAAAATTATAGACCGATCAGCTTACTGTCCGTTGCCTACAAAGTATTTACTAAGGTAATCGCAAATAGAATCAGGAACACCTTAGACTTCTGTCAACCAAAGGACCAGGCAGGATTCCGTAAAGGCTACTCAACAATAGACCATATTCACACTATCAATCAAGTGATAGAGAAATGTGCAGAATATAACCAACCCTTATATATAGCTTTCATTGATTACGAGAAAGCGTTTGATTCAGTCGAAACCTCAGCAGTCATGGAGGCATTACGGAATCAGGGTGTAGATGAGCCATATGTAAAAATACTGGAAGATATCTATAGCGGCTCCACAGCCACCGTAGTCCTCCACAAAGAAAGCAACAAAATCCCTATAAAGAAAGGCGTCAGACAGGGAGATACGATATCTCCAATGCTATTCACAGCATGTTTACAGGAGGTATTCAGAGGCCTGGAGTGGGAAGAATTGGGGATAAAAGTTGATGGAGAATACCTTAGCAACTTGCGATTCGCTGATGATATTGCCTTGCTTAGTAACTCGGGAGACCAATTGCAATGCATGCTCACTGACCTGGAGAGACAAAGCAGAAGGGTGGGTCTGAAAATTAATCTGCAGAAAACTAAAGTACTGTTTAACAGTCTCGGAAGAGAACAGCAGTTTACGATAGGTAGCGAAACACTGGAAGTGGTAAGGGAATACATCTACTTAGGGCAGGTAGTGACCACGGATCCGGATCATGAGACTGAAATAACCAGAAGAATAAGAATGGGTTGGGGTGCGTTTGGCAGGCATTCTCAAATCATGAACAGTAGGTTGCCACTATCCCTCAAAAGGAAAGTGTACAACAGCTGTGTGTTACCAGTACTCACATATGGGGCAGAAACCTGGAGGCTTACGAAAAGGGTTCTGCTGAAATTGAGAACGACGCAACGAGCTATGGAAAGAAGAATGATGGGTGTAACGTTAAGGGATAAGAAAAGAGCAGATTGGGTGAGGCAACAAACGCGGGTAAACGACATCTTAGTTGAAATCAAGAAAAAGAAATGGGCATGGGCCGGACATGTAATGAGGAGGGAAGATAACCGATGGTCACTAAGAGCTACGGACTGGATTCCAAGAGAAGGGAAGCGTAGCAGGGGGCGGCAGAAAGTTAGGTGGGCAGATGACATTAAGACGTTTGCAGGGACAACATGGCCACAATTAGTACATGACCGGGGCAGTTGGAGAAGTATGGGAGAGGCCTTTGCCCTGCAGTGGGCGTAACTAGGCTGATGATGATGATGATGATGATGAATTACACCTTCTTCAGGAAGCGTTGGAACAAAAAAGTGGACCTGGAAAAGCCCTAATGGTGAGACAAGAAATGAAATTGATTTCATGCTTTCTGCCGATCCCAGCATATTGCAGGATGTAGAAGTGTTAGATAAGGTAAATTGCAGTGATCATAGGTTAGTTAGGGCTAAAATTCACCTCAATTTGAAGCAAGAAAGAGTAAAATTGCTCAAGGAGAAACAGGCCAACCTAGACGCAGTAAGGGTAAAAGCAAACCAATTCAGGTTGACGCTTGCAAACAAATATGCAGCCTTAGAACTGCGAGATGAAGATAACATAGAGGCAATGAATGAAACCGTAACTAGGCTGGCTTCAGAAGTAGTAATTGAAGCAGGAGATAAAGCGCCAAGGCAACCAGTAGGTAAGCTCTCCCAAATAACAAAGGACCTAATAAAGAAACGACAAAGAATGAAAGTGTCCAACTCAAGAGACCAGATAAAACTCGCAGAACTGTCAAAACTGATCAACAAGGAGAAAATAAATGTTATTCGATATTATAACGTGAGAAAGACTGAGGAAGCAGTAAAAGAATGGACGCAGCATGAAATCAGAAGAAAACTTGGCATAGGACAAACCAAGATGTATGCACTGAAAAATAAGCAGGGTGATATCATCAGAAATCTCGAAGATATAGTAAAAGCAGCGGAATAATTCTATACTGAACTGTGCAGTAACCCAAAGCTGCCACGATACTTCTATTCGAAGCAGTAATTAACACGTTACAGAGGCTCCTTCTATAACTAGCAAAGCAGTTAGAAAGGCCTTACAAGACATGAAACGGGAAAAAGCGACAGGAGAAGGTGGCATAGCAGTCGATTTAATCACAGATGGAGGAGACGTAATACTTGAAAAACTGACGGCCCTTTATACGAACTGTCTATCGACTTCAAGGGTCCCAGAGAACTGGAATAATGCCAACAGTCTACTAATCCACAAAACGAGCGACGTTAAATAATTGAAAAATTATAGGTCCATTAGCTTACTTCCAGTTTTATATAAAATATTCACCAAGATAATCTCCAATAGAATAAGGGCAACACTGGACTTCACTTAACCAAGGGAACAGGCTGGTTTCATGAAGGGATACTCCACAATGGGCCACATACATGTCGTCAATCAGGTAATCGAGAGATCCGCATAGTACAATCAACCTCTCTATGTGGATTTCATAGATTACGAAAAGGCATTTGATTCAGTAGAGGTACCAGCAGTTATGGAGGCATTACGCAATCAAGGAGTACAGGACGCTAACGTAAATATCTTGGAAAGTATATGCAGAGATTCCACAGCTACCTTAATTCTCCACAAGAAAAGTAGGAAGATACCTATAAATAAAGGGGTCAGATAAGGAGACACAATCTCCCCAATGCTATTCCCCAATGATGATGATGATGATGACGACGACGACGACGACGACGATGATGATGTTGTTGTTGTTGTTGTTTATGATGATGATGATGATGATGATGATGATGATACCTAATAGACTGCCATTAATGTATGACACATCTTCTGCAAAACTTCTCAAATTTGAACACAAAACAATGCGTGCTGGTCAGGTTTTAGCATAATGAGCCATGTAGGAATACCACACTTGTCAATCCACTAACTAGGAAGTAGCCTCATTTAAGTTTAGGTGAACGCGTACACCACGTTTAACAGATTTTCAATAAATGCGGGGTTTTGCGCTCTAAACTGCACTAAGGTTATGAGCGACGTGGTAATTAATGCTGATGCTTGAGATTATTTTCGATCTCCTGGTGTGGTTTAATTAAAGGGACACTAAAGCGAAGCAATAGATCAATTTAGTGTAATGAAGCATTGTTTGAGAACGCTGCAGGCAGTCATTCCAAATAATAGTTTGATTATTAGATGACAAAATGAAGGTCCAAGTATCAGTATTCGAATTTCACGCCGAAACCCGAGTGCCGGTACGTCAGCGTGACGTCAGGGATTCAAAAGTATGTTTTCGCGTTGGCTGAGTAAAGGTTCCCGAAACTTGCCATATTTAATATTTGGTTCCTTTAGAACACAATGCAGTTAATCTGTACCACTATTTAGTTAAGAAGGCCCTAAAAGATACCATCAAAATCCAAAATGTCACAGCGACCAGGTGCGGGAAGTTAAAGGAGGCGTCGCCACCCGTATTTCGTTCTTGCGTTTTTTCTGACTTACCAAGCATGTTATCGTTGTAAGTGTGGTGTTTTTGGTGTTGTAGAAAGGTAATTTACTGATGCAGAAGAAATCAGTTTTTACTTTAGTGTCCCTCAAGCACCTAAATTTCATACGGGTGTCAAACGCTGCACTGTCGATGGCAATCGAACCCGCTCGGGATTGATTGCTGTCGGGATCGATTGCGATCTATAGGGCCTGTGAGACACTTATATAAGTATAGGATTGTCTTTCGCCTTCCGTCCCTACCGTCATTACTGGTAATAGAACCGCCGCGAGATGACGTGACCGGTTTTGACGCAACAGATGGCTTGGCGCTGGGCAAGCGCCATCTGTTTACAGTGAGCGCACTAGCCGGTGAAAATGGTCTATTACAGTTACTGATGTAAAAAGGTAGGGATAGCGGTGGCGGAGAGCGGCTACGCATAAACGGCGCGCTCGTATAGCAGCCTCCGCGCATGCGCACGAGATCTCTCTGAGCCTTGGATCACGGCAGCTTTGCTTGGGCATTGGACATTCGTAGTGCTAGGTGGTCGACGAGTACTCCGCGATTACGGCGCGCGTTCATACGACTAGAAAGCAACAGAGAAAGACTGGCGACGCCTCGCGTATCTGGCTCAAGGTCGGGGGGAAAATAAATAAATAAAAGGCCCTTCGCGTGTCTAGAACAAGGCGAAGCATTCATGGTGGCTCTCGCTCGCTATCTGAAGTGAAAGCGACCGAGGGGGATAACAAGAACGACTTTCACGACTCCTTCAGTGAAGGCCCGCACATCTTTTACGGCAGCATCGACAACAATGGACTCGCAGAGAAGCTGGGTCGTGGCTGGCGCCTGCTTCTGGACCAACGTGTTCGCCTTCCCTCTTCTCGGCGCTGCCGGCGTCGTGTACGTCAATATTCTACAAACCTTCCACGTGAGCCGGGAGGAAGCCTCGTGGCCCGTCAGCCTCACGTCCACGTTCTACCTTCTCGCAGGTACAACCGTATTGCGCCCGAGTAGTCGGGCAAGTGCTCAGTTATTTGTCGTCCTGGTGCTGTGACGCTTCAAAGAACTTCAGTGGCGCTTTGGTCACGGACGAGCGTAGAGACTGACATGACGCGCGTAGAGATTGATAGTCAAGTCCACCCGGAAAAAGGCTGTAGTTTTACCTTGTATGAGAGAGGCCAGAGCAAAGAAACTTACGAGCGAAGTTAGCATGCCGCTTTCTTACCACATTGCAGAAATGAAACGTTTATTTATTTATTTATTTATTTATTTATTTATTTATTTATTTATTTATTTACTTCAATACCCTAAAGGACCTAGTGGGCATTACATAGGGGGGATTTCAGGTGAGCACACGAATATTATTTATAAACAATACATATCGAAGACAAGAATACTAACAACAAAACACGAAAAAAGAAACAGCAAGTTGATTTGAACCGAGGTGTCTAGAATAGCATAGTTTAAAAAATCAACCAAATACATTGAAGACGAGTATAGGACATTTTGTTAGATAGCCATTAGAACACTGATCATAAATACATTAGAAAGAACACTGCATACATAGAGCGTACAAAGACTGTATATTGATGTGGAACGCAGCGCAGTTAGCTTGTGAGGCCATACTTTCATCAGAGAGAGAGTGAGAGAGATGCAAATGAGAGAAAGGCAGGGAGGTTAGCCAGAGTTAAAGCATCCAGTTTGCTACCCTGCACTAGGGGAAGGGAAAGGGGAAGTAAAGACGAAAAGAAGAGCGAGGACAAAAAGAAAGGCGTGAGAAAAAAAAGACGGGATCATTATAGTCTTTCTAATAGGCCATTGTCACGCAATAAGGACAACAAGGCCTTGACCGACTTCCGGTGTGACGACAGTTCATGTCGGCATTCCAAGACTGTCTGTTCTGAAAGTGGCCTGTCGTCAAGGCGTGCCAACACGGCAGCTAACGACAGCTGGTGCGCGCTGTATCGAGCACAATGGCAAAGTACGTGTTCTATAGTCTCCTCGCCGCCGCAGTGACTGCAAGCCGCGCTCTCGTCCATACCGAATCGGAAGACAAAAGATCTTGTGAAAGCGACACCAAGCCACAGTCGGCAAAATACTCTTGTCTCGAGTTGAGAGAGTCCAGATGGGGGTCAAAGTAGAAGGGACGGGTCCAGTCGGTGCAGACGTGAGGGCTTCAAGCTTGTTGTGTTCCATAAAGATCTTATGGATTCATTTGCAACCACCCGAATGTTCATTGCTGTGTCTGTACTTGAGAATGGTATGGAGCCTTGCAAGCCCTACTCATGAGCAGATCGTACTGCAGCATCGCCATGTCCATTGCCCGTTATGCCACAGTGGCTTGGAATCCACTGTAACGTGATGTCGTGTCCTTGCTCGACGAGGTGGTGAAGCAGCAGTCTGATTTCTAGAACTAGTTGTTCGTTGGGTCCACGGCGTAAGGCAGAAACCAAAATTAAAGGTCAGCTTTGAAGTCACTGAACACGCTCCATTTCTTGGGCAGTTCATCAGAAATTACGCGAAGTGCCCAACGAATAGCAGCAAGCTCCGCGGCAGTCGATGTAGTCTGGTGAGATAGTCGAATCTTTACGGAGGAGATTTTTGCTGGGAAGATCACCGATCCTGCAGATCCATTCACCGTAGTTGAAGCGTCAGTATATAAATGATGGTGCTCGTTGTATGTCTCCTACAGCAAGAGCAGTGAAAGCTGCTTGAGTGCTGGAGACGAGAGCTGTGCTTTTGTTCGTATTCCTGGTACCATTAGTCAAACTTTTGCTTGAGCCAAGCACCATGGGGGAAACGTAATTCTCGCTGGAGCTGTATAACCTGATGGACAGGATTGTCTGACAAAAGGAGGCACGTGGTCAATCCTCTGGCAGTGAGGTTAGATCATGTGCGGGGGCTCGAACAAGGTGACTTACGTGTGCTCTGATCGCTTCTATGACTATATGGGTCTTCGCTGGCAAGTCGTGTGCAATCGCAATTGTTTCAGCTGTTGACGAGCATCTCGGCAATTCAAGACAAACTCCAATACCCGTGTCACACGCGCAACTCGGATCTTCTTCAAACTTCCTTCCCTTAAAGGACTGCAAGGGAGTTTCACCTCAAAGGAGTTAGCTCCGTGTCACACGGCCTCTAAGCGAGCTTTTGAAAGCTGCCGCTGGGGTCCAGTAGGCGCTGCTCACCTCGTACGCAGTCATGAAAGAAACGCGTTATATATTGCTAAAAAGTTTTGGTTACTTGTCTTTTCCTACAAAATACAGTTATTTATTACAACAAAAATGGCGCAGTCAGGGCAAACGCAGCACCCATTCCGAGAACGCCCGGTTCGAGAGTCGAATGTAGCTGCTCAACTCTAATATCTTTATCAGTGCTCAAGTACTATATTATATGCAATAAAAACAGTTATAATCGCTGGTAAAAGTGAAATTAATAAAAATGAGGGTGATTTCTTGACTCGAAATTCAAGCACGCTGGGAACAAGAGTATTCCCTTCAGTCTGCAAGGGAGATCTTCCATCTCCTTTCGCTAGGAACTTCCTTAAACTTCCTTTGCTAAAGGACTGCCGTGTGACACGGCGCGCATCTCCCTCGAGATAAAGACGTCCTTGGTTGAAGGGAGTTAAAAGGACTTTAGCCGCGTCCGTGTGACAGGAATATAAGTGCCAGGGCCTGGACCCTTTCGAGTGTACGGATATTAGTGCTGCAGGTGTTGGTCAGCACAGGCAAGCTGTATCGCAAATGCCCGAGAAAGAGCGTCCTGTATAGTTGCATCATTGCATGTACGGATGTACCCCAGGCTTTTGCTCCAAGAAACTTGAACACATTAGAAACATTCGTCAGGCGCTTCTTTAGGTAGGCCACATGAGGACTCCAGCAGAGGCCACGATCGATGATTACACCTAAGAATCGGTGCGTCGTGACATAAGGTATGCTTTGACCGTCGACGGAAACATCAGATGATCTCATTGGCTTTCGTCTAAACGCGACCAATGCGCACTTTCCTGGCGAGATCTTGAGTCCTTGTTCATTTAGGTACGTCGATGGTTCGCAGCTCTTTGAAGCTTTGCGCGTATCTGTGGCCGTGCCACACCAGATGCCTTGAGGCAGATGTCGTCGGCATACATTGATACTTTGACCGTGTTCGGCAGTCGTTCCACGAGACCAAGGAGTACAAGGTTGAAGGGTGGGGGACTCAAGACACCGCCTTGCGGAACTCCATGGTGCGTGTAATATTGCGAGGTTGGGCCAGCTTCAGTGTTAACAAATACAGTCCACCTATGTAAATAACTGCGTGTCCAAATATATAATTGACCGCCTAGGCCCACCGATTCCAATGCTTCAAGTATATGGCGTCATGAAGAACGTTGTCATAGGCTCCCTTTATATCTAAGAACATTGCGACAGATAATCTTTTACACGTCTTTTGATATTGAATATAGGTTACCAGATCGATAACGATGTCGATAGAACATTTGAGACATCGAAAACCAGCCATAGCGTCTGGGTATATTTCGTAGTGTTCGGGGTACCATTCAATCTGGCAAGGATCATTCGTTCCATTACCTTCCCGACGCAACTTGGCAGCGCAATTGGTCGGTATGAAGTAATCTCTAAGGAAGACTTGCCAGGCTTAAGAAGCTGTACCAGGCAACTGATTTTCCTATCTTGAGAGACCTTGCCGCCCTGCCAGGACTCGTTATAGATACTAAGGAGCGCACTTCGTGCCCGTTCCCCAAGGTGACATAGTATACGGTAAGATATGTCATTCGGACCAAGCAACGACGACAGATCACATAGGTCGAGCATCGAGACAAGCTCCTGCGTTGTGAAAGGCAGATCCATACGAGAATCTCGTGAGTCTGGAATATGGTTCAATGTAAGCGAACCTGTGCATGTTAGTTGACCCGCAATCATAGCACAGAAGTCCGGCCACATGAATGTCTTGTCGGTGCTGAAATAGTGCTAGGGCCTTAAACGGAAAACGCTCTTCCGGAACAGAACGTAGACCTCGTACAGTTCTCCATATTTGAGTAGCGGTTTGCGGGGATCTAGCAACTCGCAAAATTTCGACCACCGCTGTGCCTCTAGTTTATCAATGCGTCGTTGTATCTTCTTTGAATTCGCTGGGCTGTCCTTAAATCCTGAATTGACTTAGTGCGTTGGTATCTTCTTTCAGCATGACGGTGAATCGCACCAGGCCGCTCCAATTCCAGGTCGAATTCAGAGTACATTGGAGAACACGTGAGCGTGCGCGTGGCCGTATGTGCCGTTTTCATGATAGCTTGTTGAAGTCCACAAGAGAAGCCTTTGTGACAAGCATCCTCAATCTGAGACTGAAAATAGTCCAATCTATACTTCGTATCGTGGTGGACGTATACGTGTTAGACATCCCCTTGAACTTGAGGTAAGTCTTGATCTTGATCTTGTGGTCGCTTCCATGCGTTTCAATGTCCAAAAACCACTTAACACGTGGGGCGAAGCGGCGGGAGACGAAAGCCAAATCGAGGCAGCTGCTGTACGTTATTCCCCCGCAGAAACCTTGGACTCGCGCCATTCAGCAGGTGGAGACTATTGTTGGAAACTAATGAAGCTAGTCGTCGTCCCACCGCGTTAACATTCGAGCTTATCCAAATGGTATGGTTTGCGCTGAAGTCCCCGGTGATAATCCACGGACCAGGTTGTGCTTTTAAGATGTCTTCTAGCCTTTTAGTGTCAAATCGACTTGATGGGGACAGATACACCCCCAAGAATGCAAAGGTAACTTTTCTATTTTTAACAGTCCCAAGACACCAGCAATCGGTATGCATACGTACCGATTGCCGTCATGAGGTTGCACAGGCTGGACGACGTAAGTGAGCTCACGGCGAATAAACACGACGACCTTGCTACTTTTGCTGTCGCTTAATGAGAATATTGTCTCGTAGCCGGATAGCCTTATTGGATGTGATAATCTTGGTTCACAGATGACAGTGATTAGAAATCGATTCGTGAGAAAAAATTGACGAAAATTGGCGATGCGAGATTTTATACCTCTCGCGTTCCACTGAAGGATTGACGCTTCTCTGCCCTCCTTGCGAAATGACTGGTGATTGTCAGGCATGGCTTTCCTTTTCTTTTTTTTCTTTCCTTTCTTGGCCCAGCATGCGCTTCTGAGAAAAATCATACAGCCCTATAGTCATATAGCCCTTGGCTCGTATTTTTTTAACTACGAAATTGTATTCATTGGCGCCCTTACCTGAATGAAGACAGAGGATTTCCCGGATTTCTTCCCTTCAGCAGAGTAAAAATGCGCAGGTCTTCTTGGAGGAGTCCTGAACCAGTACGTCACCATCCGGACCATCTTGGTGATCTCCTGTACTATCAGCGCCCTGCTCGTCTCATCCTGCTACTTCACCACGAGCCTGTGGTTCTTAATTGTTGTGTTGGGCGTCTTGCATGGTACGCATAGTGTCTGATATTCGTTTTCTTGACAAGTATGCGACTAATTACAACGTATACTGTAGAAATGTGACGCCTGCAATGATAGACGTTGAAAACACCTCTGTAAACACGAAAAGGCGACCAGCCTAGGATGTTCATCGCAGGCAGTGCAGGCGTATTCGTGAGTCCCTGTCCGATAAGGACTGTACATCACTATCTTTTAAAAAGCGAAATTGTTGTAATATGCCATTATTACCCTCTCTAAAATACCATACTACAAATAAAAAGCTCGTAGAACGCAGTTAGGTCTTCCCACATCCGTTGTTGTCCAGCCCTATTATACTTTTTCATGTAGCGGCGCTGGAAAGCCATGTGTTTCTCTCAACCCTGCGCACATCAAATCTTTCAACCAACACCTGAGTACACCATATGCCAGGCCTTAAGCCAGGCAAACATTTCTAGCTTTCATTGAAAAGAACATCTCTCTTTCCCTCTCTGTCTCTGTCGCTCTCGTTCTCTCATAGCCTGACGAGTGCTTTCTCTTTGAACAGGAATATTCGTAGGTGGCATCAGGCTAAACGTGGTGGCCATCAACAAACACTTCGCCAAATACTTATCCAGTGCGTCGGGACTGAACATGGCCGGTCATTCTATGGGAGGATTCATCCTGCCGCCGCTGCTTCAGCTTCTGTTCGACCAGTACGGCTTCAGGGGAGCTCTTCTCATGTGCGGCGGCATCTCGCTCAACGCTGTCCCCGCGGCTCTTCTTTGTGGTGACCCGGACAAACCGAAGCCACCGGTGGAACATAGCGAAACCAGTGATGAAAGCGGTTTTGGAAAGGTCGAATTTCGCGAAGAGGAGTCCATCGCTACTGATTTGAGCGCGACGTTTTATCACACGTCTGATGGAGTGGATGTGCTGCCGGAAAAACCGATGAAAGAGGTTGTAAGGTACAAGCTGCTTTCACCTGTCCTTTCGGAGAAAAGCACTTGTACTCTGGGATCAAGTTTGAAGGCCTTTCGGACGACCGATTTGAATAAAGAACCGCCGCTTCAGGGCACAGCGCCGAACGAACTCAGCGCTCTTCGCCAAGATAGCGCAGCCGTTACCGAACACAACTACGGGTTCATTTTAAACCCGCACTTCTACCTGGTGACGCTTACTCACCTCGTTGTATTTTCGAACATGGTTACGTGCCTTACTGTGATAATTGACTTTGCCGTCGATTGCGGCGTTCCCAAGTGGGATGCGGTGCTCCTGCTGCAAGCGTACTCTGTCGCAGACGTCGTGGCGCGTCTCGGTTCGGGCTGGGTGACGGACAAGAGATACCTGTCGAGGAGGGCGTGGACCGCCCTGTGTCTGCTCTGCTGGGCTGCGGCGTTGGCGTCGATGCCGCAAGGGCGTTCCTTCGGCGCGTTGTTTGTGTGCGCCGTCGTTTCCGGTTGGTGCAACGGTTCCACATTGTCCCTGGTCCCGGTTCTCTACGCTGAAGTGACCGACGCGCGGCGTTACCCTCTATGCTTCGGAGCAGGATCCAGCTTGGTCGGCCTCGCCAACCTGTTTCGGCCGTTGTTGATAGGTAAGGGTCATCGTCTTGGGATTAATTCTCTGCAGGTGAATTAAAAAAAATATCAGTGACGATTTAGCGGCACATGCGAAAGAAATGCGTTAGCATTACGTCGCACCTCTCGGAGGTCCCGGATCCGTGATTTAAACGGCGTTCACCACATTCCAAAGTGTTGTTCTGGAGCTCAATCGGCAAACGTCCTGCTTCTTCGAGGAGCGAAGCGCAATTGACAGTGGTCCGGAGCAGACCACCGTCAGTTGCACTATTATACACACAGGATGTTTCACGTAACTTGAGCCAAACATTAAAAATATGCGAATAACACGTAGCTGCACCGAACCAAGCTAATGTTGCTCGCCGTTGTTTGGAGGTATTCACATTATTTTCTTTGCATTCCGCCTAATTTGACGTTTAGTCTTCATTAATTAATCAACTTCTCAATTATTATAACTAGATGAAAAGTGTCAATTAGAAAATTGTAGAGCACGATGAAAAGCTCTCGATACAGCTTTCTGTTGCTCAATACGTGCTACATATAAGTGTTTTTCCTAGCGTGAAAGAAGCCCGCGAATACACGCAAAATTGCCGCATGACTGGCCGCTCGAGGTACTTTGCGTCTATTTGGCTCCAGTTTGGCTCAAGTTAAGTGAAACACCCAGTACCTGTGTTTTTCACCGGCAAGTGTTGGGTCCCGTGTGACGGACGATCCATTGTGGAAGTACGGCCTTTACACAAATCTATACGGTAACTAACGAATGCCCAGTCAATCTCTTGGTGTCTCCTTATTTTCTGTGACACCCCTTTTCTTTTTTTTTTTCGTTTCATTGCAGGTCGCTTCCGTGACAACTTCGGGGGCTATGGAGGCTTGTTCTACTTGTACGCCGGCTGTACATGCGTGATGATAATATTCTGGTTATTGTTTGAAGTGCGGAATCGGTACAAAGCACAAAAAATTTTAGCTTTTTAGATCGTTGCCAAGTGACCACACATTTGTAACAGCCTGCAATGACCCAAATATGCACCAGGAAGGCTAAGACAGAATATTTCCACTGCAGTCCGTTGGAGGGAGAATCGTTGAATTGTATCACAATATGGTCCGCTCCTAAAGCAATCTAAACAGTAATGAAGCAAACAGACAACATCAAGAGTTCTTGATTTTTATCCAACAAAATCTCTGACGTGAACTATGAGGCACAAATATATAGATGCAATATAACCAGCAGGCCGTTCTGTGATGTCTTAGTGGCGATCGATGGCAAAGTATTAACTAAGTGTTACCTTGAAGAGCCGGCCATACTACTCTACTATACATCCTTAGAGCTAACGCTGTCTTTCGTAAAACGATTGCACTTTATATAGGATAACATCATTACTTGTGTAAATTATCAGTGCCCTGGCGAAATTGCTTCCCACCACTTGATTTCCTTTCTCGTATGTTCTGAGGGAAACGAAATATGTGGGCTTACATTAGGCAAGAAACTGAAAATAAATTGCAAGGTTATACCCCATATAGCGCAGGGAAATGGCGCTATCAATTAGCAAAAGCGACGTTGAGACTGCAGAACACTTTTCTACGGCTATATGTGTTACGCAGCTCCTTTGCTCAACTAGTCTACGCTGATCACCTCCTGCAAGATGCAGCATCAAACGCCCCTCTCTACGGACAAGTTTAAACCGACTCGACTCGAGACCGTTCTCTGAGTCAAAGATGCTCGGACCGTGGCCCCATCCGTCACTGGCACAAAAAAGCAATTCGTGCACTAGTGAGTACTTGAAGTTCACCGGCGTGAGAGACCGCTTATAGTGCTGCTGTGTATCCTCCCTGGTGCACGCAGTGCTCACTCTCTTCCTCTTTCTGTTTCCCCTTTCCATTAAGCCAAGTGCAGGGAAGCAAACCGGACGCTCGTCTGGTTGACCTCCCTGCCTCACCTCTCCTTGCTTTTTCTTTCTCTCTCTTTCTCTCTGCTGGCTTCATCGATTGAGCAATGGTTTTGGAATATATAGACGTACAGAATTAGCTTTCCAGTTAAGCAGTGATGCAGAATATTTCCTTTTATTTATTACGCGATGAGCAATTACGAAGTTCAGGTTTCGATTCTAGGCTAACCCTGTGGATGCAGCCTTACCTGGTGATCGGGAACGAAGCGTCTTCGACAAGGCCAGCGAGTCTGTAAGACATATTGTAGCGTACACACGTTTGCGCCGCCTACGGACATTTCATGCTTTTCAATCCATGCATTTATACTTATCTTCGAGATAGGGACAAACAGGAACATGCAAAGTCATACATGAGGTGGTTTTATTATTAAATTATACTTTCTTCATAGGGGAATCTCTTAAACAGTTGTGTATTCAGCTTCAACATAAGAGAAGTCAATGTTGTCAGCATAAGTTCGCGCTTTCAACTCCGCTGTGGTACTTAATGACTAGCTCACAACGAAAGGAAGAAAATACAATTGAGCAGATGGCACATACGTATTTGTCATCGCGCTCTTTCATGCACACAACCTTGAGAACAACAAGAAACAATAAAACAAAGCCTGAAATGTTGTCTCATCAATACGTGCACAATAAAACGAAAAGACGAGTCATGAATACTGCTCCCGTTGTACTCTTTGCAAGACGGCAGTGCGCCTGCGCAGGACACTGGTAACGATCACTTCACCAAAAAGATAACACTAGGTAAACACTTGGTAACTGCGTTATCTGTGACTTGAAGAGAAGAATAAGAGACTGTCGAAAACGCAGCTATAAAACAGAGTCAGAAATAACAACAAAGCACATTAACTGGAACTTGGAATGCAGATCGTATTGTATTTTCTTTTGTTCTTTTGCCATTCTTGTTGACCTGAGATGACATGGTCCATAGAGTTTGGCTTGGCAGACTTAGTTTAAGAAGCAGAATAGTCGTCTCTCAAGCATGCTATCTCGCATGCTTGAGAGACGAATGCGAGATTTACTCACCTAAAGCACGACGTGATCGCACTTTCGTTAATATCATAACTATTAGCAGGAGATAACTTGGTAAGTAACGTTCCAGAAAGGAGAAACGATTGCGCACAAACACTTACATCCTATGTAAATGTAACATTTTATATAAGTGCCGTATTCACGAACACCGCATACGAGCGCCCGCGTACACTGCTGGCTGGATTGAGTTTCTCCTTCAACGTACAAGAATGTAACGATGCAAAAGCTAATTACATTCGGCGCGGAGATTCATACACAGACATAAAGAACGAACAAGACGAGTAGCACGATTACGAAACATCCTCGGGTACACATGGACTTACAGCCTTTGTCAAAAGTGTGCAGACCACTGCGTAATTGACCAGTGCTCCTGCTGAGTTGTATGTCAGGGCACCTGTAGCAGTCCCTGCGCAAGCTACGTTCTGACTGGCGAGGACTGGAGTGACGCTTGTATTCCACGGTGCTGGAGCGCTGAACTAATGCGCGGCTCGCATTCCGTGGCCAAGAAGAGCAAAATATTGTAGCACGCACCGTGACCTGTACGCCCTGACAACGGCGATGAAGACAAGGAAAGTAACAACGTCGACAAAAATACAAATCTACAACATCTCTATGTACACCCTTCGAGCCCGAGTCCACATTACTGGCGTAGCACTCTCGCGTGGCGTGGCTTTGGATTTTGTTCAGTAGAACTCTGGAGTCGCACGCAACAGCACGATCGCTCGACAACGGCAGGAAGTGTAGCGCCGCTCCGCCTACTCTCGGGCAACGCCGCGAGAATTTGGAGCCTGTGGCGTCGGCTTTCCATCAGGGCCTTGCTTTGATGGTGCCGGAGACACTTGCACGCAAAGTCAATCGGTTACGCGATTCTTCGTGTTCGCTCACACCTGGATGCCTCCACTACCGTCGACACTCACGACCAGGTTGTACGCCGGCGGTGGCGTGGCACAGATTTCGCTCACGTCGTCCGATGACCTCGCATCACCCAAGGCGCCTCCGGACGGCGGCAGCAGCGGGGGCGGTGCGTCTCGGCGCTTCCCTTGCGGGAGTCGCAGCTGTAGCGCGGTCCCGTTGCCGATGTTCATGTAGCCCGGGGTGACGTCGTGCGCAGCCTGCCCAGCGTCGCCGACGCGGCCGATCATGGGCGTCATTTCCATGCCGTCCGCCACGGGGGCGCTGCCGTCGTCCACGGTGGTGGTGGCAGCCATCTTGGCGTAGTGCGGCTCCGAACTCGGCTGCGTAGCAGCTCGGCTCGTGTTGATGTAGTTCTCGTCGTCGGACTTCATGTCCAGATAGTCAGGGTCTAGAGTGTTGCCCATGGTGAGGTAGTCGTTGTTGTTCTTCAAGAGCAGGTTCACGTTGGCGTAAGGGTCGTTCAGGGCCAGGTAGTACTGCAGGAAAACGGGTGGTATAGCATGAGCTCTTGAGTCGGCGTGCATGCAAATGGTGTTGAAGATGTAGCGATAGAACTAGTTTTGCAACAGCAAGTGCTTCCTCCTGTCAGTAAATTCTATAGCATAGAAGATTGTTTCCTCTGCCACTGAGCGACTGTCTTCAACACGTCAGCGTTGCATTCAGAGCGTTTTGATCAACAGCGCCCCACGTTTATGCGACTTCGGTTCAGCAAACCATTTTCCTGAGTGAAACTCAATCCCATCTTATCTTTTTGACTTCACTTCAAATATTGTTCACACTCGCAAAGTGAAATTCGACATGCCTACACTGATTATGTGATAAAAAAATTCCTGCACTTATTGATAACTTACATTTCTCACTCCAGCCTCAAGGAGGTCTCCAACGCGGGTAACCAGGGTCGAGAAATCCGGCCGCTCCTTAGGTTCCGTTTGCCAGCAACTTTGCATGATTTCGTACCTGTGCGAAATAAGAATGTTGTGTGCCACGGGGTTATCAAGAGAAGCAAGCGGTTGCAACATAGTTCTGAACTAAGCCAAATGCATATACAGTCGACGATCGATTTTCCGGACGCCCGCATTTTCGGACATGCCCGATAAGTCGGATGCCTTCGCGGCACCGCCACGTACTCCATAGAGTAAATGTATAAAAACGCCTGAAATTTCGGAAGCGAGAAACCCTCGCCGTTCGATATTCCGGACTTTTTACTACGACCGCAGTCCGAAGGTCTTAAAAAGCATTAATCGAAGCCACCACCGCCATTATTTTGATTATCTCGCCGCCTTGAACCGGCGCTCTCACGCGCAGATCCACTGGGAGTCACCACGGCAACGCTAGGCCTAGCTACTTCGACGTTCGCTACCAAGCTTCTTACTGTTCGGTGCCGTGTATTTCATTAAAACAATTCGCCACTGTTAGCAATGGCGCCGACTCCGCCTTTGTAATCCTCGCCAATATTTGAAGCTCAGAAAGCATGACGCGTTGCATAATACCGGTTTCCGAAAGTCAGCTTCCCCTTAATACAAAATTGTTACGCGGTGAAGCATACGCAATGTATTGCGGCGAAGCATATCAAGTGTGGGAAGGGGCAACTGTCGCGGGCGAATGTATGTTTTCCTTAATTATACACGCAGGAACTCGCCGTCTGATATCATAGTGCGAGCAGCGATACGGATAATAACTATACTGGCAAGCCTTTGGAGCTATTTCTGACATGCCTGTGGCAATTTGAGCCCGTAGGGGCAGTAAAAGGCGAGCATTCATTTTTCCGGATTGCACGATTTTTCGGACGTTTTCGTGACCCTTAGGTAGTCTGAAAAATCAGACGTTGACTGTATATAGTTTCTGTGAACCCGCACGCTCGTTACACTATACAAAGAAAGACAAACCAAACAAAAGTGTGTCTTCCTTTTGCAACATTCGTTCAGACTTCCAAAAGCTCTGATAACCAACTATACGTGACCTGAGCCGTTTGAGTCAAACGTGATTGCTTACACGTCGTCTGGAGCGTAGTCTGGTTTCTCCATGCGGTAGCCGTTCTTCAGCCTTTTGTAGAAGGACTCGTCGATGACAACTCCAGGATAGGGATTGCCACCCAGTGAGAATATCTCCCAGAGTAGCACTCCGTACGACCACCTATCCAGGAAATGATAATGAATTGTCTGACTTAGTCACGAACAAAGCACTACATAGTCAACATTGCATCTACATGGGGCTTGCTTGGGCTCATTACAGCTTATTTTCTGAGCACATATTTTCTTACAAAAATGCGTCAGCGGGCATAAAAGGGCAGACCACGTGTTTTAAGACGCGCTCTCGTTGGTATAAGACGTGATACTGTGAAAACTGATACGGCAAGTGAGAATGTTCCCAATTATGTGTAAAACGCTCAAACTCCAATACAGCAAAGGAGGCAGGCAACGCGATTAAGGGCTAAAATCGATACGCTGAATACATCGACAAAATGTAGGATATCACATGGTATTGATGCTTTAACGCTAAACGGCAAATACTGCAGCCACAGGAAGGAAAAATTCAATTTACTGTTAACGTGATGGCGTGAAGCAGATTATTTCACGTAAAAAAGCGCCCAATAATTTCTGCCATGCCCTATATTCTGCATATTCTGGATAAACTTAGCTATATGGCGCTGAATACATGTTCTGACTGTTAAACCGCTTTGATTGTCATTGTCTCTGAACTTTCCAATCTTTCTTAAATTTCTTGTTCGCGTCATCACATCGCATTATCACAATAAACCCTGCAGTGAAAATGCAAATAATATTCAGTATGTGAGGAACCGACTTGGTGTTTAACAGAAGATGCAATGATGTGTGCCTAATTGTGGTGTTAATTTTAGAAAATACATTCTTGCGATAATCTGCATGTGGTAGAGTATATGATCAGCTTAGAGTAACAGGCCAGCGACTATGCTCCTCCTGGTTGCCTATCAACCTTACATTCATGGAAGATGTACTAAGTCTAAGCCTCACACAAAGGAACACATCCTAGGAAAGCTGGGAAACGTACACATCGCTTTTTGTTGTGAATACTCTGTCCATAATTGACTCGATAGCGGTCCATTTCACAGGCAAGAGACCCTGGAAAGAAAAGGATGGAGAAACCTTGAGTCATCCGCGTGATATCCAGCACGAAACATTAATTACACAAACAGAAAACGTGTTATGTTGAACCTCTTCAAAACGAACCTTCTCAAATTTTTTTATGAGATTATAATAAAATGAGATCTCACATAGAAGCTCGTTCATTGTCTTCTTCGCACAACTAAACAATAAAAACGCGTTTGTTTTTGTGCGCGAATTAGAAACATTGAAGAAACTTGCTAAATATAACAATATCAGTCATCTGCTATAATATATTAATAAGTCCACTGATCCTTGAGGCACACTCAATAATCGGTGGGATGACAAATTAATGTTCTTACAGAAATTTATTCAAAGTTAGGTTCGCCGTGTCTTCAACACGTTGTGAATTCAGTTAACGTTTTCATTTTATGACGATAAGCAATCACAGTTGACAGACAAGATGCATGCTTATTCCGAAGAAAAACGGAAGTCTAACGAATGCCTATTGAAATGTAATCACGTAGTGATACGCATTTAGCTATATGCGGGATAGCAGATTTGTCAACTGCAGTTTATTACGTAACATAGGCTGTCAAACGATAATTCACAAGTTCGGTTCTTACGTCTCCTTTCTTGATGTAGTTGGAGTACTTGTAGCAGTCCTTCGCGAGCCCAAAATCGCATATTTTCACCACGTTCTCTTCGCTTAGCAGAACGTTTCTTGCCGCTAAGTCTCTGTGAATCAACTGCAAAGAAAAAGATAATAATTAGAAACACTTGGCGAAGAATTATTCTCGTCAAACTTGAGGCATACACTAAAAGTTATCAGTGTGTTTCACGCACTCCTAATTTTAAATTTTCCGTTCTGTCTTACCAAAATATGAGAATGAAACTCTAGTCTTAGTTAACACCCATTTGTACGAAAAGAAGAATATCCGCCGTGGTTGCTTAGTGGCTATGGTGTCGGGCTGCTAAGAATGTGGTCGCGAGGTCGAATTCCATTTCGATGGGGGCGAAATGCGAAAATACCCGTGTATTTAGCTTTAGGTGCACGTTAAAGAACCCCAGGTGGTCCAAATTTCTGGAGTCTTCCACTACGGCACGCCTCATAATCAGATCGTGGCTTTGGCACGTATAACCCCATAATTCAATTTTTATGCAAGAAGAACAACACAGAATTGTGCAGTGTTTGCGCTATAGGCACGTGTTGCAGTCACAGAGTTCCGAGATCGGAATAATAAATTTCTTTTTTAATGACATCCTTAACCGACCTTTCTTATCCCGAGTCTATAGCGGCAGCCTGTCTATGCTACAAAAGAATACACTGCATATGCCAAATAAGAATGAACTCTGAAAGAGAGAGACGGAATAAAAGAGAAGCCTGGAGGTTAGCCAGGACTGAAACCGGTTGGCTACCCTGCGTATGTGTGTGTGCGTGAGTGCGTGGCGGAGTGGGGTGAGGGCAGCTTGGAAAGGGAATAGAAAGATAAAGAGACGGAGACAGGTCTTACAGTTAACAGACGCTGGTGTCGCAGGCGTACTGGAATGCTTAGCTTTGCGTCATTAAGTCCGAAAAGAAAAAGAAAATGTAGCAGTATTATACCACCGGCTCTGAACTTAAGTCACACTGACATGCCCGACTACGGGATCTGTTTCATTGCGATAGCAATTATACGGACTCTGGAGGCGCGTTCACGTCAACGGCAGCGCGGCCACCGCCTTCATGCTGTTGCGCTATCAACAGCGCCTGCGAGGAACACGCTTGGAGGGTTAGAGGGGTCTCTCCAGTGATGCGGATGCGCGTTTGGCTGCACAAACGACGAATCGAAGAGGGTGCCCCGTTAACACTCCGCTCAATCGGCTCGGTGGCGTAGCCAGGCCTTCACTCTGCCTTTCACTGCTGGCACGAGCGTTGTGCGGACTCAAGCTATAAGCACACAGGCGTTGCTGCTTAGATGACGTGCGCATGCGCTGGTCCGAGTGGAAAGGACGGTAAACGTCAAGCGTACGCCATTTAGTATTTCGCTGGGCGCGGACTAACGCCGATGGTTTGACCGTCTGTCTCATCACGTGCCCCATCCAGGTGCGACACCCGCAACGCCATTTGCGGTGCTTCTCATCATTGGAAGCATAGCGCGCGAAGGACAATTGACAAAGACTAGACAGGACAAGCGCTTGTCCTGTCTAGTCTTTGTTGATCGCCCTTCCCGCGCTATGCTTCCAGTGTAACTATGTATTACCGACCAGCCCAAGCCTACAGCCTTCTGAAGACCACTCCTCATCACGACAGAGTTGTGAGTCGCCTGGCAGCTGCCAGGGCGGTGTTCCTTCTGCCCAGCAGCAGTTGCATGCTGCGTCGCGCCAACATGTAGCACCCGCGCATAGTTAGAAACCCGCCGAGGAGTTCAAGCGCTACGCTTTAAACGCTTGCTATCGCTGCCAATACTACTTACTTTGGGCAAAACTATAGCAACCTTTCTGTTTAATGTCCTTGTACTAGAACTACTAGGACTACTAGAAACTACTAGAAGGACGCACTAGAAGGACGCACCAGAAGAATGAGAACAAAAGGAATGGAGGCCGGTAACACCAGGGAGTTGATGGGCGCTGATGCCCTGCCAGCTCAAGTCGATGCCTCGAGCGGTATGCAGTTGCGGTGTCCGCAGCAGCAGGCTACATACTTGTTATTATACAGCGTCCGCTCACGCTGATTTTGTCTCGAGTCTCGAAGCTCGAACAGCATGCGAATATTTCGGGAAACGGCAACAGAGTCGTGCGCACACCTTTCTCGAGGCGAGGTACTCCATTCCGCGGGCGCACTGGAAGGCGAAGCACAGCAGGTCGCGGGTGGTGAGCGCGGCGTCGCGCATGTCTCCGTGGTCGCGTAGGGAGGAGCCGCTGATGAGCGTCGCGTTGTTGCCGCTGTCCGGCAGGAAGCCGTACGTGGTGTCCGACACCGAGAAGCTGAACTCGTTCCCGTTGCTCGTGGGGGTCGCGCTCATCGCCAAATCGGCGTACTTCAGCGTCGGCGTGTGCTGCTGCTGCTGCTGCCGTTGTTGGCTGAAAGCGATCGACGGGTGCACGATCAACACACTCTGCCGCACAACGTTACGTCATGCAAGTAATGTCACGGCAAACTAACTGTACACTTTAAGTGAGGAGAAGGGAGACATTAATTTCAACAAGTTCTTCAGCCCAGTCCGCAGACACCGGCTAGGCGGAGAAGGGCGAGATTGAGAGAGGCGAACAACGTGAATTATTATTATTATTATTATTATTATTATTATTATTATTATTATTATTATTATTATTATTATTATTATTATTACTATTATTATTTATGGGAACATACAAACACACAAAAGAAACAGGGAGGGAGCAAGCTGACAACTGCCACCGAGAGGGGCGCAACGCCTGCTTACTCTTTCGGGAGGAGGGAATGAAAAGAGGAGAAGAAGATACGAAACAAATAGGAAAAAAATACGAAATTAACAAATGACAGAGACACGGACCAAAGAAAGTAGGAATACTATCATGGCAGCACAGAAAACACGCGAAGAAGTGACAACGCACATGATGACAAAATCTGAGAATGTTTTTGCCAGCATTGTGTAATCGTGTGCGTCTCACTTCGTTGTGCGTTCTTTGCGTTGATGATTAGCCGTCTTGCCAAAATTTCAGTTCCACACTGGGCGAGCGGAAGTTCTTAAGTGGAAAGAGAACACGAGACATTCGATAAAGAAGCGGAGGCCTCGAGAGGCTGGCACAAGGTCCTGCTTGACATCCCTGGATAAGGTATACGCCTGCTCGCTGCCGAAGGGACAGCATGTAAAGGGCATATCCACGCGGTATACATTTGTTGTTCTAATCTACGTGTGTTTTGCTAGTTCGTTTGTTACTTTTGCTTGCTCCTAGTACGCATTCACAAAAGCAGTTTCTCCCCGTGACAATCTGGACACGGCACGTCAGTACCCCATTGAGCAAGAAAGAAAAATAAACTCCTTTGTTGTGATCGCTCTTTTAAGGTGAGCCTCACGAAAGCGCACGATAGCTGTAGGACAAAACACGCTATTTTTGTACGACACCATATCCATTTCAAGTGCACAATCATAGAAACGCTATGCAGGGAACGTGTAAATGATGATAGCTCTGTATGCGAACCGATATCCCACTTCCGGACGTATATAGCACATGTAACTTACCAATAAACAGGGTTTGAAATGGTGAATCGGAACCCGGGAGATGGCGAAGTTGGAGACCTCGGGCTGTAGCACATGTCCGGGTCCACTTTGCCCGTCTCCGGGTTCAGCTGGTTTATGAAGCGCTCCCGGTGTCTCAGAAGATAATGCCTCAAGTTTCCAAACTTACAGTACTCCACAATCACCATCAATTCACCTGCGACGGGGAAATGTAATGAAACAATCAGTTTGAAACGCTTGGGCATTTTGGCTACAATGTCGGCGTTCTAATTTATTACTACTCACGGAAACGCGACCACTCTATGTAAATTTCCTGACATATCTTTTTTCTCTATCTCATATCCGATTTAAGCTTAAATCGTATCAGTGGTTCTCCGTAATTCACAAGGCTCACAAGTTCTCAGACAAAAGCGACGGTGAGACGTACCTTTGGCTACGTTTTTCGTCACGGCGCCAAGAATATTCACGATGTTCAAGTGCCGACCCAAATGAATGAGAATCTTCAGCTCGGCCATCAATGCTTTTCGTTGAGACATGTCGGCTCGTTCTGATAACAAAAAATGAACGAGACAAGATAAATAATTTAAGAGCACTTTCTAACACGACATTCTTTTGTTTCGTTTACTATTGTCCTTGAAAATAACCCGTCTCCTGCATGTAGAAACAGTAAAGGTTTACCTTTGAGCATCTTCACCGCCACCGTGAGCGACTGACCCTGCTCGCCAAGACCGATGGCTTCAGCCTTGACAACCCGGCCAAAGGCGCCTTGTCCCAAGGTCCTTCCTGCAAACACCGGATGGCTTCTATGCTTGAACCGAGCTGACGCCCTGTTCACGGAGCCGCACATTACTCTGCTTCGAGACACTTTTACTTAATCGGAGAGCAATCAGGCAACGAGTCTAGCCCTCTAACTCCCAAGCTTTCTCACAAAAAGGTGTACGAAATTTACTTCCTTTTAATTCCAGCAAATGATTGCACATCATATCCGGATTCAATGAATATGTTAAACTTGCCATTTATCTCTTCTATTTCACCCGAAATATTTATAAAAGACATCTACTCTGAAAGAGAAGGTTTCGCACAGCACACGGTAGAGTTCGAGTGTGTCTATCTGAACAAATGATAACGACAAGAATCGAGAGCATTGAGGAATACGTTCAAATGCCGAGACTCAAATGGATGACGCGAACTGACTCGACGAGCACGGCTCATCTCCGGTAAGCAAAGCAGAAACAACGGTGGTCTGGACAAGTACGGCTCGTCTTTGGCAATACTGGTACAAACAACTGTACGAGTACAGTTACGGTTTGGTCATTGGCAGAGGGCATATTAGTGAACGGCTGAATTCACAAAGCCTTTCGCGTGTAAGTGCTTCTTTTTTCCCGTTACCCGACCGCCGATCGCTAAATGACATGTCGAGCATCAGGATTGGCTGAAATTTTCTCTTACAAACGACTTACGAACGAACGAGCAGTTTTTTAGTGGGTATTTGCTCTATTTCTTTTCGGGTGACTAAGGACGAATTCTTACTGCTTAGGGCTTTAATGAGCACCAATATTTGAGCGATCGAGTGCTTTTGCATTCCACTCCCAGCGGTCTGGAAATCAAACCAAGATGTTGATCGAGCACGCGAATTCCTGCTCAGCAGCTGAACCTGACGGGCACTCAGCCACAACTGTGCTTACGTACCGAGCTTGAGGCGATCTTTTGGAAACTCCCAACGTTGGTCGTACGGCAGCAGCTCCACTTGCTCGCACAGGGGGAGGTCAGGGTTGAACATGTTCACCTGGCCTTTGTCGAAGAGTGTCTTGTTCAACAGCTCCATCTCTTTTTCCTCCTTCTACGGTGAGAAAAAAAACAACAAATGAAGTCAAACGGACTGACGAGCACTTAGACCTTTAAAAAGAAACTGAAGAGCAACGGTAAGTCTGACATGTTATCCTTTCAAAATTCCGGTTTCTTTTTTTTTCGTTTGGTGGAAAAGAACTGGGTCAGTACTCACAAAAAAGGTTCTTACGTTAAAACTCTTCGAAAGAGCATGACTAGCCAATCGCGATGTTGCACATATAATAAGGAAGGGCGGCCGGCCAATAGCAACCTGTTCTTACCAAAGAAAAGCTTTGTAAATTCGGTCCTTGTACCCGCATTCACGAAGAGCTCGCACGCAATAATTGTTAGTACACAAATATTCCAGGTAATCCTGATGCTGGACATACTATTAGCGAAGGCGGACGGCCGATGGCGGACGGCACTTACGAACGACTAGCCTTTGTGAATTCTGTGAATTTGTGAATTTTGTGAATTCTGTGAACCGAATTCACAAAGGTTTTCGTTCGTAGAAACTTTTTTTCTGATTGCAGGGCGACCTTCGCTAATAATATGTTCAGTGTCACAGCTGAACTGTGTTTGTTCTTGCGAGATTTACTAAAGTAAGCACGTTTTGCGGATACCGGCTCTGAGGCCGAATTCACAAAGCTTTTCGTACGTAAGTTCTCTTTGCCATTGGCTGGCACCCTTCCCAAATGATAGGTCCTGATGTAATGATATTATAATTGGACAAAAATTATCTTACGAGCGATTTTATTAAAAGAGGTTCTCGTGAATGATGGACCTTCGGCCCATATCTGACACGGACAAGAAACACGTCGCCCTGTCGTTTTCCTTGTCCGTGTTAATGTTGCGCTATGACCTCAATTACTGCGACGTTACGGATTTTGAACTATTTTAAGATGGCGCACAAAAATATATCAAAACTTCCTAGGTTGAGTCTTGGTTTACTTTAGAACGCCGACGTAGTCCTTTTTGACGAAATGACAATTAACTACACAGGAGTAGACGCATGCTCAAATCTATAAACTAACAAAGAATTGGTGCAGGAATATTACGGTCGGCGTGGCCACTTGTTTTTCATTATTGCACATTTTGTTGTTTACCATTTTTTAAATTGAAAAAAAAAAGTTACATTATAATGTAAAAGACCGCCTCCGGCAGAACCCAAGTTAGTTAGAACAGTGCGGTATGGAATCCTTAATTAAGGCACAATTTGAGGGCATCGTGTGCATCCTTGACGTTCCCGCCTAGAATGTAGCGTGACATCAACTGTTTTGTAGAGAGAGTGGTGATATTAGTAGCAAAAATGTGTGCCCTTTTATTCTACTCAGTCAAGCCTTCAGCCGAATAAGATAGCGATGTACTCACCATGTGCGCCCGATATTTCTTGCAGTAACCAAGCACGACGAGGAAGCAAATGATGGCGATGATGAAGACGACACTTATCAAGGCGATGTGAGTGGTATTCATGACGGGAGCTGGTATTCCTGAAAAAATAGAAAATTGTTTGTCACGTCAGATTAAAGATCACCGTAGTTTGGCTGGCGTTATATCGGGATACGCCTGAAGAGCCGATACAATGGAAAGTCGTCTCCTACCAACAACAGCGCAGTGTTGAGGGCAGCGCATTTGTGAGGAAGAACAAATTAGACAGAAAGCCTAAACAGACACCTCTCCATTCCCTGTCTGGTCGCTTAACGACTAGAAAACTTGAAAGAAAAAGAGCACGTCCTCACAGCCAACAGTCCAGCTTAGAGGTTTTGTTTGTACCATGAAGTTTGTTTGTCGAGACTGTCTACGAAATTATCAGTGTATAGCATGCGTTGCTCACTGTAAGACACGTATTTTTGTGACTATTCGGGAATAGAATCGAGCAGCAGGGAGCAAGTCCTTCCTAACCTTCAGCCTGGTTTTTCGGTTAACCTTACCCTACCTTATGCGCGCCTGTGTGATGAGAATTAAGCGCATTAGTGTGAGGGTTGTCACAGCCTAAACAGGTCGAGCAGTGTTCGCGCATGCTCTAAGGTAGTTCTCGCTCGCGGCACAATCTCCGAATCCCTGTGCGGATGTATTGTATACGTACCGCTGGCGACATTGATGGTGGTGTTGGCGAAGATGGCGCCGGCCCTATTCTCGGCGCGGCACTGGTAGAATCCGCTGTCTTGGAGCGTCACCTTGCGCTTGACGAGCCAGCGGCCCTCGTCTAGGCGGTCGATGCCGCTCATATTAAGCGGTTTGCCGTCCTTTAACCACGAGATACTGGGTTCGGGCAGGCCGGTCGCCGTGCATTGCAGGTCGATGTACGACACGTCGCTGAGCACATCGTTGCCCAGGTTGGTTTTGTTGAACTCCGGTGGACGCATATCTGCGCAGAGAGGAAGCACAAGGAAACGCAGCAAAAGTGAAGCGTCTTTTCTTTTTTTGCCGACTTTCGACACTTGAGAAGAGTGCAGACGTGATCACAATGTTGGGTAATGTGTCACTGCAAACGTATGCACGCAAATCCCCTTCACGCGTGCTTTCTTTAAGTATGCATGAAACATTTTTCGCACTATATGCTAGCGCTAACAACATGGTGTATCTGCGAGGAATCTGGACAGGTGTCCCGACTCCTGAAGTTTTCAATTGATGTGGACCTATAGCCTGTGAGCTTTGCAAGCTTATTTCACGGCGTTAAAGTTAACAAGAAGGGGCAACATCGTGCGCCGAATGGGTCACAAGCGGCGAGCCCGTCGTGCCGTTCCGCATCGCTGTGCGCGTCCTCTTGTTCACACGTCACGCGCTGCGCTTTCGAACGGTGACGGACTTTCCTGAAAGAAGGCGTTCGGGCAGAGCTATTGCCGGCTCGTCTCGTGAGGCTATAGATAAGCCAATACAAGCCAAGCCAGCAACACCCTCCTTCGCTTTGAAATACACCCAGGCCAAGCGACGTTCATAGATGCAAAGGTGCGCCACTTAGAGGAGCGCTTAAGTTCAGGTCGATCTAAACGAAGAGCGTCTCCCCACCAAAGTCAGTTTCGTTTGCACTCGCGACTTTCATATATCACGTGAAGAGCCACTTGCGGCCGCTACAGGAGCCCCTGCCTGTGGCTCGCTCGGGTGGTCGGAGCTGTAGTGCGCTCGGCCAGCCACTGCGTTGGACTCTGCCCGCTTAGGCAGTGCGTGTCAATGCGCTGAATTCACCTTTTGTTTTCATAACCACGTTGCAATACACGAGCGGCGCATGCGGTTAGCGTGGCTGCAATGCATCAAATGCGCCAAGTGGACGAGCCATCCCGTTCTGCCAAGTCGACTCGGTAGTGTTGGCACTAGAGAGCGTTGTGCGCATGCGCAGTAGGGTTACCGTTCAGCGGATTTGATCATTTACTTAGGATGCTATCGTATGTGCGGAACTGACTATATAGGGCCGAGCTAAAGCTGTCGATGGTCCCACCAGAAGATGTACTCAACCTGGGCTATTATGAGTGGTCTCAGTGTAAACCATGGGGTCACGGCTCAGACCTGTAGCCAACATCTCCACAGTGTTGTTACAATATATCTTTATAGAGGCTTTGGGTTACCTTTGAAGTGAGAAAAGATTTGCTTAAAATTGGATGTCCACAAATTTCGGTATTCACTCAGAGAAGCATCTCTGCTGCACAGGGTGTCCCACGTAACCCGAGCCAAACATGAAAAAATATGCAAATTCCAGGTAGCTGGACACAACCAAGCTAATGTTGTTTGCCGGCGCTTGGAGATACTCTCATTATGCTTTTCTAATTCCGCCTAATTATATCATTAGTCCTAATTAATTCATCAACTTCTCAAATATTATAATTAGATGAAAAGAAGTGTCAATAAGAAAATTGTAGAGAAACATTAAAAACTCCCGATACACCTTTCTATTGCTCAATACGTGCTACGTAAAAGTGTTTTCCGAGCGCGAAAGAAGACCGCGAATACAGGCAAAGTGCCTCGAGCGGCCAGTCGCGCGGCAATTTGGCGTGCATTTGCGGGCTTCTTTCACGCTCGGAAAAACAATTTTATGTAGTACGCATTGAGCAACAGAAAGCTGTATCGGTAGTTTTTCATGTTGCTCTACAATTTTCTCATTGACACTTCTTTTCATCTAATTATAATATTTGAGAAGTTGATGAATTCATTAAGACTAACGATATAATTAGGTGGAATAAAAAAATAATCTGAGCATCTACAAGCGACAGCAAACAACATTACATTGGTTCTGCCCAGCTAAGTGGTGTTTGCATATATTTAATGTTGGGCTCAAGTTACGCTGGACACCCTGTATATGTAACAAGGTACAAGGCAAGTAACAAGGCACCGAAAAAAATAAAACTTTCACCCAGTACTCTTCCTATAAACACGCATGGTTCTACAAACGCGTCATTGAGAGCCCAAAATATCGCTGTCTGATACCTGTTGACAGTGTCCCTGTATCCACCACCGGAAATTCCTTGTTCTCCCACCAGCCGGAAATTACATTTTCGGCAGTCTTGAATGCTGTTCTAATATTGGCCCTTTTCGCGGCGATCCCGTGGGCGCTGCCATGTTTGATCACGAGGTTACGCGTCCAGTGCTTGCATCAACTGCCTCCGTTGCCTCCGCGTTTACAATGGGTGTGTATGACGCCGGTGTGGCTTAGCAAACCTCTGTTTCGGGACATATCGTAGACTGTGACTGGGTGGACGACACGAAGCTTTGGCCACAGCTTCAGACAATATGCAAAAGCGCTTTCAGAACTGATTAAGCTGTGCCCAAACGACGCGAGCCGCGTATATGGCGCTTATTTTAAAAGCGAGGCGAAATATGTATTCCAAGCTATCCAGACTTTCCGCTCATGAATTGAATAGGGACAAGTGTGTTTCGTTCTTCATTCTTTATTTGGCAAATATCTTGAAGCAGCGGCTTGTCAGATTTCTTAGTGAATTTCCTTGGTGCGGTCACTATCTGATTATTGCCGCCCAATCGCTCGCAGGTGCGCTCAGTTCCTATAGATTTGTTCTTGCTGCACGCAAGACTTGAAACGTAGCCGTTTTGTACATTGTAATACCTTGTAGAAAAGATGTATTATCGCTAGTAACTCGCTTACTCTTGTGGACCGTCATGGAACATTCGGCTTCGGCCATTCGCGCGCTATCATCGTAGTCCGTCATTTATTGTGCGTATATGGTGCGCATATATTCAAGTGTGCGCCCATTCACTTATCGACGCGTTGGCGATAGAGTTGGCGTAAGATTCCGTGCCAGTTGGGGTAGATGTGCGTCGGTAACTGTGCGCGAAACGTATACTATGACCGAAAGCGGCGCTACTCCCTTGTCATTGTTCAACGAGCCGTACTCACTCTTGACGACGTCCCAGGGCTGAAGCGCTTTCTTTGAAGGTTAGCGATACAACGCTGGGGGATGAGCTAATTTCTGTATCCTCAAAGAAAGCCGTACGTTTCGACGTGCCGGTAATTAACACATACGGGCAGTTGTAGCAACGGTCCGCGAACTTGGCTACACAGATTCATTCCATTCCTTAATATGCCGGTCTCTATTTTTGCAGCCAGCTGCTGCACATGTCTTCAATCGACACTATTCAATCCGGCATTATTTGAGCACAGTGCGTTAGAGAAAACTCAGTTGCATTTCCGACAGCTGATTGCACCGAAGCAAGGTGGAAGCGGTAATGCTTTCGCATTCGTGCGCCGTCACTGAGGCGACGTGTGGCGCGCCGCCGAAAGCGCCACCTCGTTTCTTTAGGACAAACTGCTCCGCGAAAAGGGTCAATATGTCGGACCGAATTCGCGAAGGTTGTGCAGCGAGAACTGCTCGCATCGGACGTACCTCGCACGGCAACGTTGATGAACTCGATGTGTCTCTGCGCTCCTCCTCCACGGACGGAACCAATGCACTGGTACTCGCCCGACTGATTTCTACCGATGGGGTTGAAGTGCAGGGTCAGGTTTTCGGAGAACGCCGTCGACGACGTCTTTATGTCCAGGACACCTGCGCGAACGGGAAACGTCAACCACTCTCCTAACACGCTCGACTGCACTGGAAGAGACACTTACCAAACAATACTAAACGCATGCGATCTAAATTCGCAGGTGTTATACATGTCTTATAGCGACACGCTAAACAACTTGGAAGCGGGGAACAACAAATTATGCTAAGTGCTGCATCGAACGCACGCTTACAGCCATTGTTGGGTGGCGAAGTGGCTGTTGATTGATTGGTTTATTTATTATAGACCGGAGAGGGGGCGGGGCAGGCGTTGTTAGCAACGAACACAATATGTCTTCGGCTTTTCCGCAACTGTAACTCGTTAAATGAATAAAGGATGATGACTGGCGCGGCTGTTGCGGCACAACAGTGTTATGTTACCGAGCACGTGGTCGCGAGTTCGATTCCTTACCACGGCGCATAATAACTGCCTAGGGTTGTGTGCGAAACTGGCGGCGGGAGAAGAGGAGGCTGACATTCCCGAGCGCTCCGCCACATCACCTAAAACCTTCGTGCGTCCCAAAGCTCTCGCGTGCCATGTACAGCACGTTCGTCTCAAAGGGCTGCAACAGTTGGCGTTCGGTGAGCTGCCCATCCTGCAGCTCGGTTGCTGTGAAAGCTAGCGCTCTTTGCATCGGCACCTTGGGAGTCCGACCACCACCGTGGGAGGCCTTGCTTAACAATTTTTACTCATTATACCATATGGAGCAGTCACTGCGAGAGAGACCTGATGTACAGAGAAAAGTGCTGAGAATTGAGAACCACCGTTACCAGTGACGTTAAGGCTGACGAGTTCCGAGGAACCTTTTGGCTTCCACTTCCAGGTGAGGCCTTCGTACTTGAACTGGCTGGCCAGGCAGCTCAGCGAAACGCGGTCCTGGTCTACGGGTATGACGTCCGAAGCGATAATCTCGAAGCCGTTTCTGGCGTCTGTGAAAAGTCAAACAGCAACACAAATAAAAGTTG